>NC_091138.1:30559603-30864298 GCF_041381155.1 Argopecten irradians | reverse complement strand
GGATGTATTTATATTTTGACTTTATACATAGCTGTATGTATAGGAAGAAACATAATATGGGTCATGAGCAACATCAGTGGCAACATTAATGTTAACTTTAAATTAATTCTTTTTATCGATGCATTTTTATGAAGAAACATAGCATGGGGCATGGGCAAGAATATAAATATCAGTTGCAATATTTACGTTAACTTTGTATTCATTCTTTGTATGGATGCATTTTCATGAAGAAACATAACATTGGGTCATTCAAGAATATAAATATCAGTGGCAACATATATGTTAACTTTAAATTAATTATTTTTACGGATACATTTTTATGAAGAAACATAATATGGATATGAGCAAGAATATAAATATCAGTGGCAACATTAATTTTAACTTTAAAAGCATTCTTTTTATAGATGTATTTTTATGAAGAAACATGACATGGGTCATGAGCAAGAATATAACTATCACTGGTAACATTAACGTTAACTTTAAATTCGTTCTTTTTATACACAGACAAACGGTTTATAGTTAAATACTATGTACTAATATGATTATATGTGTTTTATTGTACATGAAAAGAAGTTGTATTAGAAGATTTGCCATCACTTCACGTTTGGTGCGACCACTTTAGAATTAATGAAGATGTTTTCAGTGGATCTAACGTTCATCACTTTGTGATTATCAGATGACGGATAGGGATTCGTTGAAGGCATATGTATATGGCACAACTAAGTTAGCAGTGGCTCAGGCAATGCAAAAGGTCTGTTAGCCAGCACGCTAGGAATACCGATAGGAAAACCCCCTGAGAAAACGCACTTTCTAATCGAACTCGACGAAAATGGAATTGTTGTTTCAAAAACAGACGAATGCTTAGTTATACTAGACAGGGCCATTGGCCTGTTGGACGGGGATCTTTACGGCACCGACGTGATCATAAACCAAAAAGACTGATGAAATGATGTCGGCGAGATATTGATCAATCTTCAATTTGGTGTGAAATGGAAGCATGTGTTTAGACAAGGCTTGTTATTCACCCGCTAGTTTGTATTTCACTTAGAAACCTTTCAACGTTAATTGCTAACGTATGACTTTAATTCAATACGCATTATTCGTATGTTTAGTCATTATCTGATGCCTTCAGCTGGGAAATGATAGGAATAACTGTAAATGCAGTCGACACATTTGTACGGGGTCTGAAACGTACGTTTATACCAACAATCTGTAAAATCGGAGACAGCGTTCTCAAGCCTGCCAACACATCACCCTAATGCAATAACAACGCAAATATATACCACGAAAACAACATATATATCTATATTAAGGGACGAATCGTCAGTGCAGTCTTTCGACAGGGATTACATTTGTGTAGACAACGATGTGGGATTGACGATACGATTTCATCTAATGTTTAAATTCTAATGTGATAACTGCCATTTACTTTATACTTATAGTAAGTTTCCGTTTATATTATAACACTAACTTTGCATAAGGTATTACAAAATGTTTCGTTTCAGTTGTGCAGTAGTGGCCAATATTTCCAGAATATATGATTGATGTGGAACAAGTCTACCAAATAATCACAGATATACACCTTATAACGAGTGTCACTGTCTAATACTTTTAATTATGCTTTGTGTGCTTCAAAATGATTGTGTATGATCTACGCACGTATCTGGTAATGAAAACAGTCATCCAGTGCGCTTGACATAATACATTAAATAAAATTTATTCAATTGACTATTTCAAGTAACAGCCTTGTTTCGACGATAGTTATGATATAATCTACACAAGTGATACCGAAAGTAGGCCATACTTTTACCGCACATGTGATAGTATCTTCAGATTTGGCGCCCATTCCTGATATCTGTTATGCAGGTTATGGAATTCATGAAGAGCGGGAGAAATCGTATGAGATAAAACATGCTGTACAAAGTGACCGAGTTTTGCTTAGTGAACCGCTAGAGCGACTTGAGTTAATGTAATAATACAAACGATTTTCGTTTAGCAATGCTCATATTTCCTACTTGGTACAAACGTAATTTTTGGCCGATCGGTTGGCCATCAAATAAGTACTGGCTGACCAGACATTGCTATACACACAATTTCAGAGACCGATATATTTTTACTTTGTAGTTTTACTGTAACACAGGAGGGGCTGTCAAGCATTCCATGTTGTCTCACAAAAATTGTGTTAACATAAACGTGTAAAAAACACAGGGAAAGAATTCGGTACAATGTGTTTTTTGGTCAATTATGTTTTGCATAAATTGAAAATATGAAAAATAAATTTCGAGGATGTTTGTAATTCATGGTTTTGTTTATGTATAATATGGTATTATACACCAGGGCAAACTCTGAAATGTACAAAAGAAAAAAAAAGATAAAAATGAGAGATTATTTTGACTCCATTTATAAAAATTCAAAGGAAATACATTGATTTTTTGTTCGAAACAACAAAAACAAAATGTCTTTATCAGGGTCATTTTTTTATATTGACAACAACGAACTAATTAATTTCATGATGTTGATTGCTTTGTGAAATGAACAATTACATATGACTACAAAATTACTCTTTAAATCACGTTGTTATGATAACGATACTAAAACGTTTCCGGGCGATAACGCAACACCAATAAAATGTTACAATGAGCGTGACGAACGTAGCAAATGTATTTGTTCAGATGTTCTGTGCATCTTCAAAGACATACAGCAACAAAATTATTGCACTTATATCTGTACTATGATCACAACCACTAATGGGTATGGAATGGTTTGGAGGAGTTTTATGACCCATTTAAGTGTTATAGTTAGACAAACTAGGGTATGATTTGTTCTCATTTTCGTGATTCCACAGCCCGGGGCCCCAAATAGTGATCCCTGACTGTTCGAGGTAATCGTGTTTTCATTGGATTGCTCATTTGCTGTTCTTTATGGTGCAAATGCACAACCGTCCCGATATCGTTTGGAAACTCAACATTCGTATGTGAAATGGAATGTATGGGAAAGAGAAAACAAATCGGTAAAGTTCTCAAATGGGAATTGATATTCTTAACGACTGAATTTCTAATTTTAATTGGCGATACCATTAGTTTCTATTCGGTGATTTCTTTTAACCTAGTTTTGATAAAGTAGTTACTAGAGATTTGAACTAATTCCAAACCCATAATGGCCCTTTACGAGTGATTCTACACTATGTATAGTGTATAAAGGGCGTAAATCGGGGAAAAGATTAAGACTGAAAACATGATTTGAGAGTGAAAAATCTTCTACGGGTTTATATGGGTAAACTATATAGCTACAATTTGGATAAATTTTTGATATTGTCGATTTGATAAATATTATTTCAACGAAGTATTCTTATTATAAAAGTTTACTAGTACGCGTTGTTAAAAAAGCCGCGGCGTCCGAGTGGTTAAAATGTCCGGACATATCACCAGAAGCCCCCCGCTTCTGGGTCATGAGTTCAAATCATTGTTGCGAATTCCTGAAATAGATCATTGCGAATGCCTTTATAATCATGTAAATGCTTGACTTCCATTGTTGCGCAATTAATCACATAAATGCAATGTATTAGTATAAGGAAATGGAAATAATGTGACCAGTAAAGGGTATATCTGGTATCATTTATAATATCGGTTAGCTATCTATGATGTTTGGGGAACATCCAGACTAACGAAGATACCAATATGATTTAATTTTGTGATCAATGGCCGATCATTTCCTCAATACAAACAACAGTCTATCGTCTATAGACAGTTAAGTCGATACACAACTTGTGCACTCTCGTGGCTTCAGGCTAATTCAATATTACAAAACTATCGTATTACCTCTGTAAATGACTTAGTCTGATGGCTTCTTCCTTTATAAATATAAATATGTATGTATATATAGATTATCCGGACTTTTATTCCAAGGGCCAATAGCTCTGAAGACAATGCTTTAGCCTCTGGTGATCGGTTATTCAATATGGAAACTGGACCATTTATTTGATCGCATGGTTTATGGCAGAAGTTAATTTAGGTCTATGTTACATGGACATTGTAAATAGAAACATTTAATAAGATTCACATCGTGTACACATAGTTAATTATGTACTCGTAGACCGTTGTGCAGTGACTGCAAAACACATACACATATTTTAAGGTCTTAAAGGACATTATTTCTATTTATTTGTTTATGATTACCACTTCAAGGAAAATCAATAAATAAACAATGTTTCTTATTTGGAAACTTTTAGGTGACGTTTTGTTTTTGATATGGGACGACTGGTTTGTCTGTTGTCAGTATAATGTGACCGGGTAGTGTGTGCTTGTTGCGAGCCTCTGGTGGCATGATTCAGTGAGATAACGCTTAAAACGGACATTAATAATACTTGTCCCATAGTCCCGATATTACAAATAGAACACGTGGATTTACTGCAGCCTCCCATACGGGCATTTATGCACGCAACACTTTCATATAGAGATACCATCCTTAAATAAATCTAACTGTTAATAAGACGCTTAGCCTTTATAACCAACCAGCTTCAAATTCTCTACAGGAAAATCTTACAGAAGTTAAGGAAACAATCTTAAGTTAAGGTGTCTTCCTTGAAATATATAATGATTTCCTATGAAGAGTTGTAAAGAATGTTCATAAAACTGGGCCCAGCCTATACAGACTATGTCATTATTTTTCGTTTAGTCTTTTTTCACACGATAATATCACAAAGATCAGTATAACTGTCTGCAAATTATTTTATTGTTTTAACTTCCGTAAATAAATGATATCTAGGTATGTAAGGCATTTAATCAAAAAGGTGTTTTCATTTTAGGTTGAAACCAATTTCTCTAAGACGTTCTTGAAAAAATATCAGCCGAGTGGAGACAAGAGTACGAAAGTTCTATTCACTTAATTGATGGATTAGAGTACCATCTTTCAGGTGTTAGGATGGGGATATCTTTAATTAGCTTTTCAAATTACTAACTACTGTATACTCCCACATGGTTTGGTTCATAAAGAATTCTAGGCACTGTAGTAAAGTTCGTTGAATAAGAACGGGTAAGCATTGGTGGTGTTTCATCTATTCTTTTATACGATCTGGAAGATATTTTCGAAATTTTGATTAACAATAAGATTTCCGTTAGAGACGACATTTCAGCACATTTACATTGTAAGTATGTCAGTTATCGGGTCTTTATTCCAGAATGAATTTTTCTTGTGCTAAACATGATGTTCATGTTGTAAGAATGTCAGTTCGAAGATTATGGTGCAGTAACAAAGTTATCAGATACACGACATACACATCCTCTTTATTGAATATCAAATATCACGAAAATATTGGGAAATTATTGCAATCACGTGTCAAGATTGATTTTCTCGTTCGCATGCATCAAATATATTGCGTTTCGCTTCATTAATAGTATAGATTCAAATTCTCTATTTGGTCAAGTTATACAACGTATCACAGGATATTGTAAATTTGATATTTAGTCGCATAATGATTCCAACAAGAAGAAAAGTTACATAACAGGACAAAGTAGGTAATAACATACTGTAAACTAACTTTATTCGCGTGTGATTTACTTTCGAGAATTTCGCGATCCAAAGAGATTAGCGAAACTTTATTTCCACCAATTAATATTAACATCATCCATATTGATAAAATTATTATTCATTTGTTAAATTTGCGAATATTTATCTTCACAAATTTGTTTCAAAATGAAAAATCGTGAAATTTAATAGCCACGAAAGAAAGTTGGTTTATAGTTGTGAATTGTGTTATTGAGATACTTTGTAATACAGTAATGCGTTAACACTGCATGTTAAATACCGAGGACATATTTATACATATTTATTTCTATTCAAGCCCTTCATCCACCATTCAGGGTAAATAAAAATGTAAAGATGAAAATGATATTTCTATTTGCACCTAATTTCAACATGCATGCATGTCATTAATTTTTCATAGAACGAACAACATGGTAAATATTTTAAAAGACCCTTTGATATGAATTCTTTTATTTTCTTACATGTATATTCCGTTTCCTTGTATGTTATGAAGTTATTAATATCATTTTTCACTTTATACATTCTTAAAAAAGATTTATTGTTTATATGTTGAAATACGTAGGTTTTAAATATACCTTTTTTTTAAAGTATTACTTCTATGGTATGGAAAATCGAACTGTTTGCCATGAGATACCATTCTAGATCGTCAACAAAAGCAGATTTCTGTCGGAGCTATTTCCGATGATTTTACTAGCCCCGGCCTATCCAACGAGGTGTCGATTTTATTAGGAGGCATTTCAGACCAGGATCTTCTTCGTTATAATAACGAGACTGCTGAAATATGTTTAAGATTGAACCATACCCCTAGAGAACTGGCCGAGAATTAAAGGAAAGTATTGAATTATATACTAGACGAAATGGCGACATGGGAATGAGAATAAAGCAAGTTCGATGGAGACACGAATGTTGATGGAAGCCTATTATCACATAGACAATGAAACAGAAGGTTATAAGGTCACGGTGGACACGCCGTTCAACTTCTAAATGGTCTGTAAGACGGTACGAGTCAAAATATCGGCAACCATTTAATCTGGTTCTGTTTGTGCATGAGCTGTTTTGTCAGTAACACATACTTTATAGGATGCGTTATGACGAATTCTGAATAACAAGCTGATCAATGTTATTGAGATATGTCACTATCTTGTCTACAATATGTTAAATATTAGAAATCCAAACTAGATGGGGTTGGTCTATCATAAGAACTTAGACCAGTTCATTTATTATCAAAATATAAAAGTCTCTCAAATAGTGAACGATCACGGTCGTGTTTGAACAGCAGGTACAGCAGTATTAGACATTTGGTGAATAGCCGACTATTCTCGTGAGATGATATCCTGGCGATTTCGCGCAACGATGGTAACAAATTTTCTTCAACGAAATAATAGCAAATAACAATCACATGTACCCTTTTAGTCATATCGCAAAATTGTTATTCGTTTATATATTTTATTTTGATCTGCTCGCCTTAGGATAAAATCGCGATTTTTTCACTCACGAAAATTATCAGCTATACGGAATAATTGAAATATTAAATCTGCATAATGTCCAATACTTGTTTGCAGTTATTCATGACAAAATCAGAGCACCGTTCAATCAAAAATGTTTCCAAACCAAAACACAAACACTATTAGTTATCAAAGGCCTCGACTATTCACCCCAACAAATGTGGTCACCATGGTATGTTTTATCGCAAAAACGTTTCGTTATGCTTTTAAAGTTTCACCGAATTGCTGGAGGCAAATAGGGTGTCAAATTGTTGAATTATTTAAAAACATTCTAATTCAAGCCAACAATTCAATGAATTGGTATCAACCCCATTTAAGAGGTAAACCACTTGTCGATAAATAGTTATTTAATTATATTTTTTTCTGTCGCAATAAACCTAGATATTAGGTTGTTCATTGTACCTGATGACAGACCGCAAAACACTCAATAACTCTATCAAGCATATTGATTGTAGACGTTATATAATACATGTCTTGTTTTGATTTAAAACAAAGGATACGATATAAACAAATCAAATGTATTAAAAGTAAACCAACCTGTAGCAGCACTTTCCGCCTTATTGTATAAATATGTCTTCTTTATGACAGCTCTAGCTGTACCTATTCCTACTTCCTGTCATATGCAATGACGATATGGATTGAAATAAATTATTTTATTCATCCAGAGTTTCAGTAAAATATACCACTTTTGGTACATGTATATACAAATATTGTAACAGATGTTTTTATTGTCTTGTTGTTTATATCGCCACGATTGCTAAATCATCAAAAGTTGTATTCATGAATTTATTTTGAACCGAGTTGACTATGTATTGAATTTTTTCCCCACAAGGATACCGATATCGGAAGCGAATTAAAGGAAGTTATTATTATCGTTAATGCTGCTGCTAATTAATTGAACATCTATATCCCGTTTGTTAATTAATATTTGGTAGTTGAGCGCTTAAGCAAGCAATTTTATACAAAATATTATCTTTCAGTGTCATATAAAGTGTAATTAGATACATTGTACCTATTCTACAGAAACGCAATGTCTTAAAATTATTTTTTTTTCTTCTGTCTGTAAATGCGTATGCAGTATACAGCATATTATACGTCATTAAACATTTAATTTAAAATGTGAATACAATAACTGTTTACTGTCGGTAGTTAAACCCTGTCCAAAGTCGCATTACACACTTCTGCCCAATTCATGATGCAACACAGGACTTTAAAATACATTTACCTTGACCTAATTAAACTATGGGCCCTAAACAAATCTTATATGTTTTCCATTGTATCCAATTTGCAGCATCTCTATGTGAACTACTATGCTTTCACTGACGAGCCGCTGAATGGTCTATTCGAATATTTTACCGTTTAGGTTGATATGTATTCAAAATATTTGGCATCAATGTTGGCATGACACAAAAGATACACAAATGCTCTTTATGAAGAGCGCCATATACCATCCGCGTAATTGCGTGATATTGTTATTGCAGGGAACACCTTTTTTTAAAGATTATATGGCCTTGAATACGCTGATATCAGTTTGAAGTATAAAGACGCGATTATTTCTGATATATTCCTGTTATATCTTCTTGTATAGTGGAACTATTGTCCTTTTTAAAGTACTTTATCACTGAAGCTACCAAGCAACACACTCCACCAGGTCACATTAAACTGACAACGGGCGAACCAGTCGTCCCACTCCCGGGTTGCTGAGCGCTAAGCAGGAGCAAAAACTACCACTTTTATAGACTTTGGTGTGTCTCGGCCAGGAGACAGAACCCAGAGCCTTCCTCATAGTGGCGAACGCTCAACTCAAGGCCAAAAGTGAGGCGGTGCCAAGGGAGGCATTAGGAAAGATAAAGTCAGTTAGGAAGAAGAGAAAAGATAAGATCCTAAATTTAGTCGCCTTTTACGATCATGCAATAGGGGCCGCAGGTACAGTTCTAACGTCCTACCTGCAGGGCATAAAGAGAACCACTAGTGTAGAAGATAATCATCAATAGTACCAGAACCACTAGTTTAGAAGCTTATCTTTTAAGAACTTCTACATGCGGTCGGTCGTCTGTGCTGGCTACAGAACAGGCGTATTAGTACCGGCTATGCAGAATGTTGGTACTAGGAACAATGTAATATTAGGTACTAAAATCAGAACCATCGATAAAGTTTGTAGACAACTGTATCAGAAACCGCCTTTCCTATTTCCCTCACGCGCAGGATAACGTGAGATCATCCAAGGGTCGAAGAAAGCAAACATTTCGGTTAGGTTATATTGTTTTGTGAATATCGATCGCTCTGAAGATACCGCACTTTAATGCCGCAAGTATTAGAGAACGCTTGTACAGTTAGATCCTTGATATATGTAAATATACGTACTGCTAGAAGTCTTGTTTCAAGCATGCTTGTTGGTATGAATGCAAATGTGCTCTGCAGCCGTACGATAAAGACAAATACGGCTTCCCGTAATGTGTTTGTGACAGATGCGTTTTCATGTTGGTAGGAATGCTAAAAAAATATATTAAAACCCTACATATAAGTTCATGGAACAAAGCTTTGCAGTATAAATGCAGTGTTTTCACTAGTCCCTATCATGTATAGATAGTAATATTTTACGAAGGCCATTCAGTGAGGTTTTGGACAGTTAAGATTTACGCTTTTGTTTGAACGTGTATAGACTCTGTTTGTAGCTTTGCTCCATTTAAAATTCAACAAAGGAACATTTAAGGCTCTCGAGCGAGTCTATGACATCAAAGCTTTATGTTTTAAATCGTTGTCTCGGTTTCAATCTTTGCTGTGCATATTTCAAATTCGTTTGATTGGATATGGTCATGACTGACAATATAAAGTACCCTGTGTCTATGTGATCAAGTACCTTCTGTAGTGGTGGTGGTGGGCGAGGGCACAGATTGATACAAAAACATTTCAAAGATTTTCTTAAAAAAAGTGTACTGACAGAGTAACTGACATAGTTTTTTTTATAGATTCATGTTTTAAATATATTCACTTTAACCTGACTTTTTCTTCTCTCAGTAATTCATATTGTGTGTCATATACTTTTACACAAGTTTTGAAAAAAACAACACCATCACGCTGATTTTAACGATGAGCGTTTCGTCTTCACTAATGTATCAATACAATATCTGCATACAATGCTGGCGCTGAGCAACGCAGGGAAAACTGATAATGAGGCTACGCCGGAAGTAGTAATATGTCGTATATCATCTGCACTCGTTTAATGGCTGTGCGCGTTATTTGTCAAAATCCTTTCTACCTCAATAAATCCTAGCGCACAGAACTCTACCGACCGTACACATTGTGAAATTTAATAAATGATTTTCCTGTCAAACCATCATACGACGCTGTGGCTTCTCAGTGGGTTATTGGTCTATGATTCGAGATCCGCGTTTGCCTTAGACACTAATGGAACGTCTAAAATGTGTTATGTATGTATAAAGACGGAAAGAGAGATTCTCAAAATGATGCTATCAAAACAGCATCGGCACATAAGAACGAATGGAAATTAAATATAAATTCCATAAATGAGATTGATCAATTGTAAATGTAACAAACATTTATAAAAAAGGAAAACTAATAAATAATAATAATAATAAAAAATAATAATAATAATAACACAAAAAAACCCACTTGCGCACCGTTAAAATTAGCGTTGTATGATTCACCAACGGCGTCGTCATATAAAACACGTAAAATCAATAGGGTTGTTTCGAGATCCCAAAACGACGTGAGAAAAGTACAATTTACAGTCGATTACTCTCACCATTCGGTGATAATGACGTCATTAAACACATCAAATGATGACGTCATAATCACTTGATGATGGTGGGACTAATCGACGTTAAATTGTACTTTACCCACGTCATTTTGAGATCTTGAAACCCCTGTATTGAGTTACAAGCTAAAGATTTTTTCTGTCAACAACAAAATCGCTTCCCTAGATCTTCATATGTTATATTTTGTACATATGAATTTTGATTTTGGACATAGGAAACAACTTAAAACAACCGTCATTCGGACGGCAATAAAAAGTGCATCATGATATATTATGTCTGGACGCAAATTTCGTCCTACAAAACCATACTTATTGTCTGATAGAATTGAATACAGTCAGCAACACAATGTATTGAAATCCAAACGAGGAGGATACTTAAGACTAGAATAACTCTGAAGATCCGGAAGAAAAGGCGTCGCAGACATCACAAGTCAGTGTTAACGTACAAGCGATCTCCACACAATGTTTTCAATAACATTATTTACGTATCACCTATCGTTTCCGTCCTCATGTTTAGCGGCGGCTATTTTGCCAGATGAACATGTAATGCGATGCCTCTTGGTACCCTGTCTGTTGGTTTTGTCTTTCCCTATCAGATTTATCATGATTAAATTTCGGCAGGCATTATGATTTTATATAGACTATCATTATGTCTCGTCGTCCTTTTGTTCCAGAACAGGACTAATGTAACGTTATTACATTGCCAACAAAGGTCACCTCCCGCCCAAGTGTAACCATACGAATGAGTCAATTTCCTCTACAGGAAATCACGGATGTATTGGATTTACTTAGCAGGCACAAAACCCATGTAGTGCGAATCAAAGAGGAACGCCTGCAATGTGAGAGGTAGTAATTATTGGATTAAAAGCCGCCATTGGAAGGCTTTGTACAACACTGTGGAACACGACGGTAGTGAAAATATATAGTAACACCTAAGTGCTGGGATGAGGGTCCAAGTCCGAGGGGACTTCGTAATTGACGAGGAAGATAAAACACGGGGAAAATTTACTATAGAGCCAATCGTTTGTAGTTGATATTCCCCTGAAGTAGCCATTGTCTTCCGTGGTGTACTTGACAATGGAGAATGCAGTGCGGAAAATAGGTTCCGAATGTGTAATGATTTTGTGTTCATTGATGTTTTTTCTGACACAATAGTCATTAAATACTGATCATTTACAAAGAATTTATTTATTCATACAATGATTCTCTTTGAAAGACAATGCACATTCGTTCAAATCTTGATGCTGGATCACAGACCGTCATTTGCAAGTCCGTATTACTAACATTTAACAATTTCGTTTTTCAAAAACAATCTTTAAAATAATACGAGTTCATTCACATATACATTAAAACAAAAGGCGTTGCTGCGATTATGATATCAATAAGTATTCTGTGTATGTCATTTTCTAATGTATATTTCGATAAGGAATTACCCTTTTCATGAAGAATAAAATATATTCAATACAGACACAAAATACGAATATTTGTTCTTTGTTTATTAAAAGTAATTGAGTTGTTGATGAAAACAAAATAGAACCGTTCAGCGTTCTAGACATTTTCAAAACAAACTGAACGTGTAAAAATCGGACAATATGACATTGAAAGCTTACGTAAATCGACGATGATTCAATTTTGTCCAAAATTTGATACAAATACGTCGCGAAGTAACATCTGCCCGGTATCATCGCATACACATTATGACGTCATTCCTTTGAAATCTTATGGTTGCGTTGGAGATATTGACTTTTAACAAGTTGATTTGGAATTTGATACATTTGTGCCGGGAGATAATATCTGTCCATTATCTACAGCAGTCTATACAAGGTTACGTCACTTCATCCAAGTGACGAAACAACACCACCAAGAGTAGATCATTTAATTGAACAAGATGACCAATGGCAACGTTCAGAGATCAGGTTTCTTTCATTCCAGACGCGTTTCACTGAATACTAGTCTAAAGGAATGAGTAACAAAGTCTATGCCGATATGTGATCTTGCCATGGATTACCATCCTATGTGAGAGCCCTGGTTAATGTCACGCTGGTGACCATGACCGTTTTCTATCTTAGTGGCGTAGTCAGAAATTGAAAACGGCTCGCTCGTCATTGATATTGCGTCATCATCAATAAATAGGATATAACACACGTGTTGTTTCCCTTGTGATTATCGCACATTTACTGAATAGAAAAGATGCTTAGCAAAGTAAAAGTTATATAACATTGATAAAAATCCATATTTACTACATCACTGGTCAAAAATTTATTACAAGGAGACACAACACTAGCATACCGCAGCCTCCCAAAACATAGACATTCACATATAGGAGGTCGTCCTTAATTAATGACCATAGATGTTAATATTAACGTTAAGATAATAAGGCAAACCAAACCATTAACCCTAGGATGCATTGCTTGATACTTACCCCTAGGTCAATGATTTATCCCGAATACTACGGCTTTTTCCGACACTCGAAGCTTGATATACGTGAAGATACCTGAGCCGGGTATAACAATCAAGTATATGGTAATATCATACAATGAAGAGGTAGTCATCTACTTCACCTCTAATATGTAGTTTTCTCAGACGTGTATCACGACACCTGTATTATGATCTCATCGACATCAACAATGCTCATGTATTTTGTCTATGATGGCTTTGTCAATTATAGATTCCTTAATTACTTTTCATTATGTATTACAACGTTGTTCTTTGAAGTCAATATAAATTAACAGGACACCTGTCACAAAATTCATATCAAAATACACTGTATATGTAATGTGTTCTGTGTAAGAAATAAGATGGCCTTTCATTTAAACTTTATGCAACCTGTTGTAGAAAGAGTACGTATCCCGTAGCTCATTGACAAAATTTCACAATACACAATTTACCATATACAAAACAAACTGGCTTTATATACAGCCACCTGTTGCACAACAACTACACAACCTGTAGCTTATATTGAGTATTGCAGACAAGAGTAACCGGAGAAAGATTCGATGGGGAATGTCAGAGAAGTCCTATAATTACCCCGACGATAAATGGTTTCCTCTACAGTAACAAAGATGTAATGCTTGTGTAAGGTATCAACAACACAGCCAGCGGCATGCGACTGTCACTGTACGGAACTGCTTAGAAACAAGAGATAGGTCTGTTGCGGCAGATGGGACAGTCAATCGATTGCCTGAGTTATTGCCCCTGATTGGAGCTCTCCAGGGAACCAATAATTGCGTAAGGATCGATCGCATGAATACTAAGGGCGATATTGTGAGAAAATTAGAAGTATATGTTATAATCAAGGAGTTTATGATCACGTCGATTGATTATGTAAAACTTTTGAAATCTGAATGTATCTAATCTTTATGTTTAATTATTATTAAATGGATCTTTCAAAATCAAAATCAAAATATCTTGTATGTTTAGTTTACCTAAACATTTGACGTCATGATAGAAACAATAATGTGACGTCATGATTCGAGAGCGACGGGACAAAATGACTTCGAATCAAATGTATATATGTACGTAGTAATACCAATGAGATATCTTCTTGTATTCATTTCAGATGAGATTTTTGTTTTCGCGCACCTTGACGAGAAAAAAAATCAATTTTTCAGACTTAAAGATCCTATATATTGCGAAACCGATTATTGTTTGCAGGCCGTTAGCCATACTATTTTATGATGATGTAAAACTAGCTAATTTTTTAGAGGATTTTAATTTCAGCTCTTCCCTTACTGTATGATAATACAACGAAGAAAATTGGACTCAGATTTATTTATTAGTTTGCATATGTAATTAAATAAGAATGACGAGATTCATTTGTTAACAGATAAACATACTTATCCATCATCATAAATGTGAAATTAGGAATATTGTTCTATAAACGGAATGTGATTAGACCCCGATTCGGTACTTTCTTGAAAATGACTTTTGTATACACAAAGAAGATGTAATACCCTACATAGGAACCTAACACCGTATTTCCCCGCAGTAAGCAGATGTTTTCCTTGTATTCAAATTTATTCAAGTTGATTAAATTACTCTTGTGCAGAACACGACATTTTTTACATGTTATATCAAACAAGGGAAATTACACCAGGAATTGCATCGAACCCGCCGCCCTGGGGACGTAAGACGCAGGAAATAAATAAAGCCTGGAAACGTTGAAGGCTGTACAGGGAACCATTACAACAGGAAACGTAAATGAATATTCAGCATTTAAAAATATTCTATATATCTGCAACATCTTTATTTTTTAATATATATCACCCGTGAATGTGATCAAATGAATCCATCATTTTGAGAATCAAGTCAATGGAATCAAAATAGCGACTACCGTTCAGTTGGCGATGTGGGAAGAAAATGTAATTCGTTTTCTACACGTAAAAACACACAGAGGTAGGCTGTTAACGTGGCAATATGTCTTTTGAATTACGCCTCTAGGGCGAAAGGAATCTTTTTCGACAGTGCAATTTCTCGATTCTTCGCCAGTATTATCGATCGTTTGGTTCAGTAACATTTTCAATGAAGGTACGTAACTGGAGGGAGGATGACAATCAGTGCTATTTATAAATCCCCAAACAGCAATGCCATACCAATTTGAAAACATACCAATGTGCTTTGGTCCATGTAAGCAAAGGTGTCTTACTGATATTGTACGAGACGATCTGTGGAAACAATGCCGCTAAAACTTAAACCAAATTACACATTGAATAAAAGCAAAAAATATATCATATCGTCCATATTCCGCTAACTCAACAACGTCCTATCGCATATTGACGCACGTGTATAAAGTCATGCTGTTCTATCCTTGCAAACTTCCAATATATCCAGTGGTATTATGTCATTTATTTACAGACAGATAAAACAATTATAGAGTGTTTGTTGGGAAGGCCAATTGCCTGCAATTATCTATCAGATAATCCGTCCGATATCCAGTAAATAACCCGTGTAATATTTCTTACATATGTCACTAGTGATTTCCATTCGTTATGCCTCCGTGCAGGAAATTCATTGTGGATGTCACGAGTCATGACAGAAACAAAGGTGTGACGTCATGATTCGAGGACGGCGCTGAATTTTTGTAGTTCATTTCAATGATGCAATTCTTCAAAATGAAAGTTTTTGCAAACATATTTGAAACTTGTGTCCATTTCATACGATTTTTAAAAAAAAACTCGTCTCGAAGTTTTAGTTTTTGCTCGCCAAGACATTCAAAAATAAAAACTCGTATCATAAAATTTCATAAAAACGAGCATTCATTAATTAAAGATATATGTTTATCATACACTTGTTATATATCATAGTGGCAAACTACTAAACATTTTCAAAATAAGCACAAAGATGCATCACCCTGGGACAAATCGTACACAACCCATAATTTCCCCGACGAAACTAAACCTAAATTAGTCCGCATAACAGTTTGGTACCAGAAGAACCTCTTGAATGAAATGTAATGTGTATTATCTGAAATGCATTAATTACTTGAAAGTATAAAAGTACAGTTTTAGCATCAGTTGGGCTATATCTGTTCGACTTTAATCAACATTACACAACATATTCAAAGCTGAAAGAGAACAATGCTTTTATCAGTATATGAAGAGCGTTACATCTGGACCATGTATATGGATCGGAAAGGAATTCGGGAATTGAAATTGTGGGAATGTACCGCTTTGGGCGAAGATTCTAGTATAATCAGTATGAAACTCTGCCGAGTTCTTGTTTACATTTCGCCAATCGCTATATCGAGTTCCGACTTGCATTTAAAGTATGAATGAACTCAACGAAAAAGATTTCCATGTTTGTTTGAGCAATTAGTTTTTGTCGGCCTGTGCTGGAATGACTTGTTTTTTCCCTATTGATTATTTTTTTCCTGTGTGTATCTCCTACAGGGGGTCATGTTCACCGCGCATACTTTTAGTTTTTGAATTTAGCTGCATTTCCCTAGGCACCAACGGAGCAGCAGATCCGAAATCTCTGCTAAAGCATGTTTTGCTTTGTTTTCAATATTGCTATCAAGAGAAAAGATATTTGGTTGGACTTTTGAAATAATAATCGGAAAGAAGGATTGGGCTTTTTTTTAAACCACAATGAAATTTGTTTCAATTTTGCATTTGATGAAATATAGATAATTTCACTTGAAATGTCAGCCAAGATGATATCATGTCTGTGATACACATGTACTCATCAGTATTCACCAGAAGTACGTGTTCAAATTTTAAACGATGGTTGTTAAGTCATATAGATACCCTAGTTACCGTAATATAATCATGTATCCATTCGACGGACGGTGATATTTAAGTAAAAAAGAAAAACTTTGAATAAAATAACATAAAACGTATATCATCAAAATGATTTTATGGTCACACTGTATTAGTACAGTAATGCATAAACTATTTTGAAGTTGCATTCAAGGAGTCTTCCAATTATAAGAACTTAATCAAGCCAGCAAGACGCAGCATCACAGACCGATTTAGATGCTATAATACATTGTGAAATATTATTCAGTTATGTTCAAGAAGTTAATTTAATACTGTTATAGCTGTAGTTCTTATTTCATTTTTTTTCATTCAAACTTATATTGTTTACGTGTGGGAGGTAAGAGGGGCCGCGGTGGCCGAGTGGTTAAGATGTACCGACATATTACCACATGGGTCGCGAGTTCGAATCCCATGTGGGGCAGTTGCCAGGTACTGGCCGCTGGGCGGTGGTTTTTCTCCGGGTCCTCCGGTTTTCCTTCACCAACAAACCTGGCACGTCCTTAAATGACCCTGGCTGTTAATAGGACGTTAAACTAATCAAACCAAACAAAGGGAGGTAACCAACGTATGGAAAATGTATATTTAAATATGTATATTTGGCGACTGCTCCTTTTATGACCCGAATTTATGACTCGTTATGTGAAGGACTGCCGACGAAATGTCATCTAGCTTAACCACTCCTCCACTCCCCTATTTACAACTAGCCTACATTACCAAGTTACTCATATAACAGTACAGGAAATTCCTGATCATCCTTACCCACGAGCAAAATTAAAATATCATTAATGCATTGGTATACTGTTACTCAATAAGCCTCTTATGACCATGTTGTGTATCAATAGCAACACAGAGTTTTCCAGTCTTTAATAGTTGTCAACTGAGGAAATGGATGTCGTTAAAAGCTCTAGTGATTTACTTGCATGAGTTCGATAATTATTCGCCATTTATTTTCTGTTACTTGTTTAACTACGGTGTAAATTACATCCAAGCTATAGAGCGGAAATGCGCGCGCCTGTCGCTGTCACACGTGACACGTGAGAAAATAAGAACCCTCATCCTGAAGTTAAACTATATCAATCACGTGTGACCGAGACCTTCCCAACCCGAAAAAGGCGCCTTGGAGTAGTGCCTTTATTAAACTACCCTCCTTCTAACAAACGAGAACTATATCGGCGAGATCATCTTCCGATATGATATCAGAAATAACGCCAGTGTTTGCGTGACTTGTCCCTGAAATTGCCAACGTTTCCCCGTAGGAATGACAAGAAGAAATAGATTCTAACATGCTAAGTCCTCTGACGCTAAACATAAAATAGAAAAATCCCATTTCCAGCGCAATGTTCTTCCTGCTCTCATACAAGACCTGTCTACCAGGCTTAGTGCCGAAAACTATACAATGTTTCAAATGTCACCTGGGTGCTCCTATGTATCTGGGATAAGTACTTTAGACATGCACATTTGTAAGGAAATAGCGGAATGACCAAAGTAAAAGGTCGATCTTCGCCCGCTCCTGAGAGCGTGCACCGCGTCGCGTGATTTGCTATCTTAATGATGGGCAAAACCAACTGAATTACAAATATCACGAGATTTTTCTATAAACATTCAAAACAATAAATCTCGGAATTTTACGTTCGATACTTTAAAGAATGCAAAATTCGTTTCAGACAAAAACGATTTTTATATACTCGAACGTCGAATTTGTATAAAAAAAACTATGATAATTTACTTTATTAAGAAATTGCCTGGCGTGAGTTGTCAAAGTTTTGCATTATTTAGTAACACCAAATATAAGTACAAAATCAATACCAGAGCAAATAAAATATACCTTAAGAGTACATGTGTTTTTGTAACATAGTTCCTAAAGACAATTACTCGTGTACATAGAAACAGCATGAACAGGTTTGGATTTCCATGGCATTCTTTCATTTATCGAAACATATCCATAATATTATACATGTGGAGATGTTATTTAATCATTTAGATAAATCGGAAAAGCTGTCCGACCAATATCCAGCTCTTTGTAAGAATAACTCAACGACATAAACGTCATTTCCTCTTACAATTACATGAACAAAACCAGGCAAACGTTCAAAGGGTTGCTATGTGAATTGCTCTTCATTGATATTTGATATCCAAAATCTGTAGTTAAAAACTGTCTGGGTTTGTTTATCACGATATATTTACATTCCATTGCAGTCCCATTATGTGACCTTACCAAGCGCAGATGGAATTAATCAGCCTTTGCATTGCCATTCGCTTATTATGACGCCATTATCATTGTAACGTCAAAATTGTCGTGCTAGAAAAATGGCTGTTCCATCATTGACGATAATGAATTATTTATTCATTATAGATGCAAAATAAGATTTAACCATAAAACTGTTATCAAATGTTAATATAAGCATTGACAGTCTTTCAGTTGGAATTCATAGCAATATGAATGCCAACTGGACTGAGGCGAATTCAACATGAAACGCGATATTACAAACACACATGCATTGTCAAGCTTTTAACTACATTCTGTCATTCTGGCTTAAAAAGAACTTATCATATTGACATTCTGCGAAGCAGACATGATTTGGTTGATGACAAAAATTTTAAAACTATAGGTAACCTTCTTGACCACAAAAGTCTTTCCTCTGATATTAAAACTCCTCCGTTCACTTCACAGTTCGATTAATTAAAAAAACTATAGTACTACAAGATATTTAGTTTGTGTATTTAAAGTACATGAGTTCAGTCAGTATGCCTACTTCCCTTGTACTATAGGTAGGCTGTACTTTGACGACCATGTGTTCCAAATATCTTTCATTATCTTTTGCACTAGCCTGGATTTTCTTAGAAGTTCTTGCGTTTCGCTATGATCCCTATTTATTAATTATTATCTGTACATACCTATATTTTGTTTATAAAATTGATTTTTGACTAAGATTATAGTCTTGTCCCTTTCTGTTTTTGGCTATTTTTAGATCTACTTTTATATATCTATTTTTACATCATTGCAATTACTTCATAGAGTTCCTATGGAAGGGCCTTATTGAATTATCAACTAAAATGAAATTGTACAGACTTGGTGCTTGTTACGTAATAACTGTTATACTTCCAGTTGGACCTCGATGAGTCTCAGTGTTTGGTATTGGTTGCCGCAGAGTTATTTTTTACAAGATGTATTCGGGTCGTGATTGGACAGGGTGCGTTTGATTGGGACACCATCACAGACGGGTTATCACGCCCGACCTAACATTAGGTATGGTGAGAAATGAAAGGCATATTAGAACGGACAAGTGTGGAAAACGATGTACTTTATGCAGACATCTTGTAGCCTTTTGAAATATTCGGTCAAATTTTAATGTAACTATCTCTTCAGGGGAATCGTCAATGTCTAGATCCATTGTAAGATTCTCTATCAAAATTTGATTACTATTACTTATGGGTTGATATTTTATACTGAATTTGTCAGATAAAAGTAAATTACTGAATACCTCTTTAATCGGGTTTTTTCGCCTTTATTTTTGACCGTGTGTCGAGCTTTTACAACGTACACATACGTTATTTTATCAATAAATTAAAAACCACTAAACTCATACATGTGTTTATTGGTCATTTCATGTTACAAGACTTGCAATGATTCATACTTAAAGAACCTTCGTTAAAGCTGACAATGCAAGTTAAAAACATGCATTTGAAATTAAAAAAAAAAAATATATTAGCGAAATATTTTTTTCAAAAATTGTTTCTGAGACATCCCCTAGTTATGACAGTGTGGTATCTAAGGAAGTGGCAGCCATTTTTCTTTTGCTCTTCTTAGTAACCTTCACTGGCCAACCCCCTATATAAAGCACGGGACACTTGACACACGTGTGTCATTCTAAACATGTCTTGTCTCAGATACACATGCCCCGATATTGCAAATAACAATGTCAAATTGAAAATAAACACTGTACTCACCTGACAATATTTCATTGATGTAATAGATGAATGTGTTGTCAGCTATATCCCAACATATGTCCAATACGAACTAATAAAACACTTCAATATACACCAAGTTTTACACGTACATGTACATCGACACGTGTGTGTCCTTGATAGTTGTCGCTCGCTCGGGTCAGGTACGTAGTCACGTGTACATGGTCAGTTGAGTGCATCGAGTACAATGATATACGTGGAGATATGTGGACGGATTATTGTTTGGATTTCTATTCACTTGCGTTGGAATTTTATTTTGAGAAACATCTAAATGACAGCTTAGAGGAGTTGACATGTTTTCTTGCTAACAAAAGTCCCATATAGTTTTACAGGTGAGGGATTTGTTTACCTATTTGTAGGTGATGTATACTGTGGACTGCTAGGCGTATGGGTACACGAATGAGCGCACGTGTGTCGATTCACGCGCTTTATATAGGGGACGGTGAGTCGTCGGAATGTAAAACAAAAATGGCTGTCCTCAACTGGGGAATGTCTCATAAACGATTCTTGGACAACGAGTATACTTGTTTTAAAAAAAATCATTTTAATAATTTTAACTTGCATTGTCAGCTTTAATACCGTAACTTCGTAACAAGAGAATGCCGAACCTTTCAGCAATAAATGATGATGCAAACTTTGACCACCATCATCATCACATAAACATCACCATCATCACTATCGTAGAAGTACAACAATCACCAACAGCAACGATGTCGATGACGACCACAGCAACAACACATTAGTTTTATTAGTTTCACGTCCTATCAACACCCAGGGTCATGTAAGGACGTGCCAGGTTGGTGAACGAAAGCCGGAGTACCCGGAAAAAAAACCCACCGGCCAACGGTCAGTATCTTGCAATTGTCCCAACTAGCGACGAGGAGATGGAGGGCTTGTGGTAATATGTCAAGACATTTTAACCACTCGGGTACCCCTTACAACACATGAACAATGTTTTAGGTACATTAAGTATACCGTATGTTGTTATATTTGTCATCTTCCATTAAGAGGACACGTAAACGTGTGACATCGAGTTTTCCAGAACACAACAAAATGTGTGCTGATAGCGTGTAACAGTTTTAATTAATACACAGTTACGGGGCCAGGTTTTATGGTTACAAAGTAAATAGTTTGACCTGATTTCTGTCCTTCTTACAAGGTGTACTGCCGCTTGTCGTGCGTGCATGGTGGTGTACAAATACGGTAAATCTCCAGGAAGTTATAAAGCTTTGCTTAAGGGACAATGTCGCTTTGTTAGTTTTAAACATATCGATTAACACCAGTGATGATATCATCTGTAAGAATCTTAATTGACTAAGATACCAAGGATGTCACGCTCTGATTATCAAAGATGAAGAAACTTTTAAATAATCTAAAGGCTCAAACAAGCCGCTAAACATGTCGTCCTTTTATCTTATCATACATTTGCCATTACAATACGTCTTACAGGTATACAGGTGAACATAAAACAAGCGAAGGTGATACGAAATCCAACACGACACAACAGATACTTTAGTGTGTATTATTACCGGATGAATCAAAGGTGGATATGCCTTTTACACAGAAGAGGTTCAGATATACGTATTCCTGATGCCTTTGTTTTCAGTGAAGAAAGTTTCTTTTGTAACGTAGCAAAAATCAAAGTACTGAGCGTTCTTTACGGAGTAGGTCAGGCGAAATGGTAACATATGGTCAATCACCATTAAAATGGCATTTCCTTTTCGGTTAAAAATAAGACTCGGTAGGCTCTCTGAATAATGATCCATGTTTCGCTTGTTTCTTTTTGACATATACCACATTTATGGTCATTTATTTGATACATAGACATTTAAGAAAGTCATCCCCAAGAAAAATCACCACTCAGTGCTAAGTGACTTGCCGTACGAAAGAACGAATTAGAGGGACTTGACTGTTAGAGTTATAGAGAAGTTCACTATTACTGTTTGGCTACCGTAGACTTCCTCTATGTATTGGAAAACAAACTGCCTATAAGGATTCCGAAATTATAGCTTGTATTTACTCACAATGTGGTTTTTCCTTCCTTGTACTCTATGACTTAATTCTTATTTGATAAAAACAAACAAACAAAAACAAAAAACAACGTTATTCCTGTTCTGGTTTTAAATCAGAATGTATTTTAGTGAATTTAATAGGTGTCATATTGAAAGATACATATCTTGAATTATATGCAATATTTTATTATCTTCCTCATTGTGTAAAAACTATCCATTATCATTTACCGAAAAATAGAATTATTTGAAAGTGTGTTTCAAATCAAAATTCTTAATATTTCAAAGCTCGACAAACTATAATAATATATATCATTTCATCGACTCTGGGTATCCGGCGATATATTTACTTTTGTGAAAATGTTTATATTCAATGGAACATTATTTTATACTTAGTACAACAAGATGGAGTGTTCCTTTGATATTTCTACTGATAACTGCCAATATAGTGAATGTCAGTCTGTGTATGATTAAAAATGACATTACATAAAATATTTTACACTGATTCATGAATAACTTGTCCTTTTAGAAAGATTGGTTTGGTATAGTTTATAACGTCCTCTTAACAGCCAGGGTCATTTAAGGAAGAACTGTTTTACGCTTGCAAAGAGGTATGTATAGAAAAACCTCTCCATCCTTTACGGCTGAGAAAAAAATAGAGGTTATCAACCCGAATGTTTGCTCTTTTAGTTTATTGCGTAAACCACAATAAATAATGATAATAACAGGATATTTTGAGATTCAGACAGTATTTTCCGAGTATTGTTATATCAGGTTAGTGATCTTTCTACAGACAATACTCCAGTCGCGGCATTTCCTCATCATTTCCTTTAGCTTACAGAGAAATCAAATTAATATTGCCATCCGGATTTACTGGCCTTGTGGGAGCGCAGACCGTGGTCGACATGGCACGTACAGAGCTGTATTTTCACAGCCCTTTGTCTCTAACACTGTTTGAGTATTTAGTCAATTGATCATGTTGATTCGATGTGAACCATTAACGTTGGTTTATTAAATTTGCCAGCCCCTTACTGGCTTCTGACGAAGTTAGTCTGGAGATTGCGATCAGTCCAAATATTAATTCAGCAATTTTCCTCAGATATTTTGGTAAAATCCAGTACTAATGTGATTTCAAAGAATATGGACGGGTAATCTTGTTTTTTGGTGTAATAATATGTGATTTTCAAAATCAGGGCAAGTTGATAAAATGGATCATGATTTGATATCGACGGTGTTCAGCACTAATACACGTTGTGCGATTATTTACATATGAAGTTCTGTTTTATATACATACTGGAATGAAAAAGCGTTTAAATGTTTAAAGATGCTGCACCGCTGACAAATGGTATCAAAAAACAGGATCAGACGATTTGGTATTTTTCTTCAATTACACAAGTTACTTACTTTACACCATTACCACCATTGGAAAGTTTGAGCTTCTAATTTTACTTCAAGATAAAATATTAGAAATAATTAATTGCATCCCGAAAAAATTCCATGGCACTATGTTCTATATAGAATGACGTTCTTACTGCGCATGCACCAAAAGCAAAATAAATTATTTTAAATAATTTTTTTTTTGTAATTAGTTATATATATACACGATTAAACACCAATTGTTGTTCAAATGATGAGTATTATCCATGGTCTGTCGGCGGTGGAGCATCTTTAAAGGAGGTGACACTAATGCGAATGATAATGTCTTGAATATCATTGGGTTTTTTTTCAGTTTTTTCTTTCGATTTAATACGAACCTGAACAAATAAACCATACAACCCATACCTAATTAGATTACAACATATATAAAAGAACATAATTCATACAATTTTATTTAAGGATTAACTTGAATATATTTTTTATGTTATGGAGATATAACACAAAAATCTTAGTGTACTCTAAATAAACCGCGAAGCGGTTTATGATGAGAGTACACTCAGATTTTTGTGTTATATCTCCATAACATAAAAAATATATTCAAATTAATCCTTATAATTCAATGTACTAAAAAGATAATCTCTTCAATATTCAAAATTCATTTTGGGACTCTTTTGTCTATGAAATCATTACGCCGTCATCTCAGCCAATCAGAAGCAACGTTATAAACGGCGACGCCATTTTTTCCTTTATGGGCTGATAAAGTAAATTTTTAAGCCTATGAAAATGCTCGTAACAAGCAAAATTGAATTATTCCTTCTTAATTTTCAGCCTTTTGTATTGTACTTTTTCGAAGGTTGGTGGTTGAATAGATTAACGTTCTATTAACAGCCAGGGTCATTTAAGGACGGCTTCACGTGAATACAATGTGTTGCGAGGATGGAGTTTGTACGCTGTTTAGGAGACTACGGTATGTTCGTGGTGTAGCGTTTAGTAACAATGGAACACTTGCCCTTTTTATAGCGCTATCTCACTGAAGCAGGCTGTTAGAGACACAAAACAACCACACGCCACCCGGTCACATTGACGGGCAAATCATTCGTCATTTTAAAAGGCACAACGAAGAAAAGAAAAACTAGTCGAACTACACGGCTTAAAAGAACATAAATGATCCCATTTCAAATAAACCTAAGATGAGATATGTCGCCAGTATCAACGCAAGATGCGAAATCCAACGAAGGCAGGATACATCAGCACAATTCAAAGAAGATTCTAACCTCGCGGATGCACATAGGCAGTGCCGTTACCAGTGTACAAAGGCATTTGTGAAACATGCACTAACAAAGATATGCTAGGTTAATAGGTATTTTACAATGCTCCTTACAAACACATTACCTTAATCAGTATGTATTTGATGTGTTTGTGAATAGAGAACTCTCATTACACTTTTTCACCAAGGTTAAATAACGCTTTCATTATCAGGCTGCGGCTGCTAAACGCCCCATATTCACCATTAATCAAGTCTCCTAGACAATCCATTGGGAACAGTGCCGCTAAGAGCCATGCAAGCGATGAGATTACATAAGAAATTTCTATGAAATATACAGTTAAATAACTAGAAGTACCAGTTCAGAGGATGAGACGACAATAATTTTGATAACAAAAACGGTTGAGGTCTATGTAATTTCGTGCGTGTCGTCCCAGTTTCGATTTTTACATACATTCTTTCAACCATTGCATATTAGCCATTCTAAGCATTGCCACTCATCTGTAGAAAATGATTGATTTGATTTGGTCCGGTGTATCTAATTAACGTCCTATTAAGGAAGACATCGCATGTGTACAAAGTGGTGTGGGGTGTGAGTGTCTAATGTTTTTGGAGGCTGCTGTATATCCGTGTTGTGTCTCCGTTTGATAGTGGATTTCTTGAGCCTTTTGTAATGTTTTGTCGTTAAAGCATGCCGCCGATGACACAAAACAAGCACATACTATAGAAAAAACAAAGACTAACTAATTTAATAAACTGGTTGTATGATAATGAAGATCTTATTATAAAATCCCGGATCCTCTAAAGATAATGTGCAAAGCGTTACGCATAGTGCATGCTTGTATGTATGTAGGGTAATGCCGTATGTTCTTGTTGTGACTTGTTGTGTTATAGCCAATTTATAATGCAATCTTACTGAAGCATAATTCCAGGGCATCCAACTGTTTACCCCGCTAGGTGCATAAAATAATACGATATTGCTTTGTATGTAATAGCAAGAGAGAGAAAACTTCTATCGCCAATCACAATAAAAACAGTACATGTATATACTTTAAATGTATTGTAAGTAAAGGGTATATATTTCAGACAATAAAAACATACATGTATATACTGTAAATGTATTGAAAGTAAAGGGTATATATTTCAGACATTGTCATGTTTCAGTAAAAATACTTCATTCTTGCTTTATATTATGTTGAACGGTATTACTGAGAATCCATGTTCTATATAACAAGAATCCTAATAATACCAATTTTCTGTTTTACCTTCTCCGCTTTAAAATACTGGTGATTGTAAAGATGATACATTGTAATATCTTAAAAAAAACCATTCAGAAGAGAATGTCATAGATATACGAGTAGATTAAAGATGCTCCACCGCCGACAGAGCATAAATGATATTCATCATTCGAACAATAATTTGTGTTTAATCGTGTATATATATGCCTAATTAACACAAAAAAATAATATAAAATAATTTATTTTGCCTTTGATGCATGCGCAATCAGTACTTCATTTCATATAGAATATAGTGCCATGGAATTTTTTCGGGATGCAATTAATTATTTTTCATATTTTTAACTTTAAGTAGAATCAATAGCTCAAACTTTTCAATGGTGGCAATAGTGTAAAGTAAGTAACTTTAGCAACAGAACAAAAATATTAAATCGTCTGCTCCTGTTTTTGATAGTGAAAAAATACCATTTGTCAGCGGTGGAGCATCTTTAAAGATTGTAGGGACTTATCCATCAAGCGTTAATTTCTTATTTTGTATGTTTTTATTACTTCTTGGATGCTTTGGTTATCAAATGTACCCACCAAGTACCTTAAACTGAAGCTAGTTGTTTTAAAAATGTTTAAAACAACTAGCTTCAGTTTAAGGTACTTTATATCCGTAAAGTTGGTTATATATTTGTTAGATAAACAACATTTCAAGAGGGAACGCTAAATAGACTGAAATGTCAAGTTAATAAGATAGAGAATCATGGCGCTGTTTACTTCACGAAATCTAGTGAAGACAATAGCCATTTTTAGAGCAGCTAATTCACTCAGCAATGTAGCTGAGGTGCAGAGTTTATAGCTTTTTGCCTCTTTAAATAAAACATCCGAGTTGTTTGCTGTCCTTTAATTCAATAAAACGCCATACTTACTCAGGCGTTGCTTACTAGAAAACATCCGCACAACCCTATGACATAGCGTAACAATATTCTGTGGTTGATAATCAAGATATCCAACTTGTGAAGTAGGTATTAGCCGTTTACTCTTCCGCGAAATTGGTCTGAATGTAGTCCCCCTCTCTTCAGGATTGTAGTAGCGATATGTACGGGCTGCGGTCACTCTTCGATCCTGGCTAAATTTACCATTCTTTATTGAATTTACCGACGTTATTACTGGTACGAAATGCTAGTATACTGACAGGATAGAGCTTATCAATGATACAAGCGCTATATACGCCTACATTGTATTCTTTTGTATCTCAATTTTTGTTTAAAAATATGCCAATGGTTGTTTGTAGACAAAACAGCTAGACTGAAACCTATTTATGGTATATTTACGATCTGTGATGATGTATGGTCACGTGATGACAATGTGATTTTGTATCGATGTTAAAACGTCAAGAAGAGATGACAACGCCTGGTTATCTTGCCACAAAACAAACATGTTCGCTTTTATGGCATTATAAATCAAACCATTGTAAAACCATTATCTAATAGCTTACAATCACGCTTATTTTCTGGGGATCGATACTTCCGACGGCGTGGCAGCATATCAGAACCCAATCTTCACACTAATAGGTTAACATAAGAAATTGACGGAAATCTAATATGTCTAACTGGATATTCAAAATAGAACACATTCATTGAAGGATTTTTCTTGGTATTTGTAATTAAATATTCATTGAGGCATTCTATATTTAGATACATGATACGTAATGATTGTTTCAAAGGAATGCATAAATGTCACCAGAATACTGAAGATAGCCATACCATTTGTGTTTATAATTCTATTTTTTGAGATATGTCTAATTAAATGCGATAAATTAGGTCAAATAATATCATAATACTAGAACTTACCCGAGAAACTGGCTTAGGAAACCTAAGGTATGCAGTTCAGTATTACGAGAGCAATATGATGAAAATATAAATATCTTTCATCTAAATGTTTAAACTGTAAGACGAGAAAGTGTTAGTATGAAATATATTGTGTATTATCCTAAGCAACATAAATTTATTTGTATAAAAAAACCTAAAAGATTAAATATTATATTAAGAGTGGTCGATCGTAAGCTATAGCTTGGGTGCTGTGTTGGACTAGGGAGATTAACATGGTACCGTTATGGTAACACCGGCTGTATACCTAGACTATCAGCGTTGGACATGGAATCAAGAACAATTTAAATTCAAACAACTTTCATTTTAAGAAATTTAAATATGCAGGTTTAAAATTTGAAATCATGCAAATACGGCCAAAATTTCCCAATAAAATGTAGATGAATTATTCAATATCTGAAGGGAATTCATATTTTGTTTTTAAATTATTGATTGTGAATATTTTGCTACATGCCTGTTTAAGTTATTTTCCGCGGCAGCAGAAAACTTCAGTTTTAAATGTGGTTAGATTTTTTTCTAATTCTAACAAAAGCCGAAATTTTAAAAAAAGTTGACTATTATTTTGCGTAACTGGGGAGTTCCCAGTTCAGAAATGTAATCACAAAATCTATGAATATACATGATAATGTAATATAACTGTAGACAACATACACATGATGCGTTCATATGTCATACGAGAATCTCTCCAAACGAAGATAGTCATCAAACTGACTCTTAAATCATTCACATGCAATTTTGAAAAGCAATTTAGTAATTGAATTTACATCATTTTTACAACGACGTTCATACGTGTGTTAGGTAACTTGCTACAATTACACGTACATGAAAACAATAAAAATATCAACGAAGACTGACTGAATAATAAATATGCATACTATTAACTCTCTGTGCACGGAAATATATATGGTTGTGTAAAAGAACTTTAAAAAAAAAAACCTGATCGTATATTAATGGTGCATGAACAAAAGTAATTAGACCGACTCTTATAATCAGATCTTGTATCCCATGATTGAGGAACTGATGATTAAAATTTACCGCAAACTCCGGTAATTGTTGCATGTTAATTGACGATTGTGTACAGATTTATTTCCTGACTACGTGGTTGCTTCCGACAGAAACTCCTACCCTGTATTTAACACTATCAACGCATACTCGGTCCCATTCATTTAAGTAGTTGTCTATTCGTAGCAAATTACTATTTTCTCCGGATTCATTCCGTACAGAAACCCCCGTTCACATCACGAACGTTTTCATCTTTTGAGCACTACATCATTCTAGGAATCATTTCCATGATAAAAATGCATAACTCTTTGGATTGTTATAACATTCCTTTTGAATTATTATACATTGTGATAATCTGCTTCGAATTTATTATCAATGTGTATAGATGTGTTTTAAATGATATTTAAAAAAATATATTTTTTTTGTTCAAATGCATTGTTTTCTAGATCTTGTCTTTTCGCAATTATAGGGATATTTTGATGCCGCTGATGTATGCCTGGCTGATGCTGCGCGATGGGTTAACCCTCCATTTACATTTGTGATAGCTTGCCGCAGCATGATATTTCCCGACTCCGTCACATCAATGAAAACTTTACTCTTTATATAATCAATCCACAAGTCACCGTTATCAAAGACAATGTTGCGTACGGAATAATAGCTTTCCCACCCTTCCTTAAGAAAGTCGATGATACTGATGGTTAAAATCACTTTGATCCTCAAGTTGACTTGTTAACAACGACTTATTAAATCTGACACATTATAAAATTTACTAATATTCTCTTAAACTAAATTTCATATAATGTAGCAAAGCTTTTTAACAATCATACATGTAACATACCTAAGATGTTTAAGCAAATTTCAAAGTCGTAAGAGAAATATGGATTTGCATTTAATATGTTTCAAAAATGTATATATATAAATATATTCAAACTTACCAGATCTCTGAATATGATCACATAAGATGTTTAGATAAAAAGTATCCTTCCAATCGCTGAAAAGTGTTGAAAAACCGCCCTAGATCCACACCAACACTTAGTCAGACGCGCCCACAAACACCCTTTGTCTTCAGCATATGTGACAAGAATGACAATAATATGTAAACTGTTTTCCAAGAAACATCTATATCCGTGAGTTAGAACGACTAGAGCAGAGCAGCGCTCACCAGTCAGCTCTTTGCACCGCCCGCTCTTCCACAGATTGCGTCGGGTGTCTGCGAAGACTGTAGGCTTGCCCGATACCTTCCAACGTTATCGATAGGGATTTCTGGCTGCGATCTCCGCATTAGCTCTGTACTAGTGTAAACGCTAAGCATCCGTGTGAGTGCAGTCACAGAGAACGCCTTTCAAGTACACGTTGGTAACCAGCGAAGGACATAAAGGCGAACTTCAAACCATCCTGTTGATCATGAAGTATAAGGAATCCATGCGACGGGAATGATTGTCAGTTTGTGATTGTTTTGTTGATATGAATAACAATACACATAATGATGAGCTTTATCAGCATGTTCGCCAAGTGATTTGCGGTGTGATATTATTATATATTTGAATGAAATATACCACGTAGCCGGTTATTTAAGAAGGTCATTTTATAATTCCTCCATTTTTTCAATTTTCGCGGATCAAATTTTCACGACCATATCAATATATGCAAAACCGTGAAGACATTAACCTCACTAAAGTGCCGGCTTTACGGGGGAAAACGGATATAAAACGTTAATATGAGCATCTAGACCAACACACACGGGGTGTGGAGCATGTACAATATTTGAATCTGGCTATTTAGTATACAGTTGTTATAGGTCCAGATCTTTGGCCTGGCAAACCACTAGGTCAGCACAAAACTAAAGCTATATGTGTGTTGGTCTTATAATAATAGGTTTGACAGGATAGTGTTGAACTTTTTATTGGTTTGGTGTATTAAGTTCAACAACCTATTAACAGCCAGTGTCATTTAAGGACAGCCACCATATGTGATGCGTGTGTGAATGTATGTAAGTACCTTTTGCTATAATAAATGTAATAAAATACTAAATAATACAAGAGTGGCATTGTTATAGTATATGAAAAAATACACTTTTACGCTAATATTTTTCAAAACCTCGATGTTATTCACTTTTGTTCTAGATAGGCAAATATGTCGTCTCTTGTCAATGTCATTTGCAGTCTTTGGGTGTTAAAATGTGTAAATGTCCTAGAAAAAGGTATAGGAAGCCCTCTCATATTTGTAATTTGTAATGTAGTGTTGCTGTATGTTAAGCGAGGCTGTGGTATATTCGTATTTCCATGTCTCCTTTTAATAGTGGATTTTTTTTTATAGTGCTCCCTCTCTGAGTCATGCTGCTGAAGACACCAAGCAACAGACCCCGTCCATTCACATTATACTGACAAAGGACAACCAGTCGTCTCAGTCCATGCATTCTGAGCATCACACAGAAGCAGAAACTACCACTGTGTAGACTATGGTGTGTCTCAGCCAGGGGACCAAAACTCAGAGCCTTCATCTAAGGTCGAGCATTCAACCTCAGGCAAGAAGTAAGACAATGTCAATTGAGACGTTAGGAAGAAAGGCAGTTAAGAAGAAAAGATTCTGAATTCAGTCGTCTTTTACTATATAAGAAAGCTCTACCTGCAGGGTCGATTGCTGTATGTCACAGCCAAATTTATCGTTGATTTCATCTGAACACCCATCATTTGCTAAAATCTTTGTCATTTGCGATTTTTTTTAAAAGTACGATTTTATTCTCTCTCTACAAATCCACTTTTTGTAATATTTGTATAAATTACAAAGTATATTAGATGTATGCTATCTTTAATGAGAGGTAATTGCATGCAAAACCTTTTGTGTAACGTATTGATTTAATGATTACACTCATTTAATCTATATACCCATATTTCAAATGAAGGATGTTTACTACATATTCTTGCTGCATTTGTTACACTAACTGTAATAGTGAATAGATGTCGTAGTTCGCTGTGCCGGTGACCTCGTGTATTCTCTGTGACAAGCAATGGTAACTGACAGATCATTACAGGCGGACAAATGCAATGTGACAACACTAACGCCGAGTTCAAATTGTAACGGAATGCCAGTAAGGAAGTCAAAGTGCTTCCAAATTCACCAGACTTAGTGCTTCGTAATGGTAAAGTGATGAGAGGAAAGCAAGCCACCGAGTGAGTAAAATTAAGCTATTATAGGTTAATATGGCGATGGCAGAAAACCTTCAACTGTGTATACTAATACTGTTGTGATTTGGGAACACATACAAATCTGAGAAATCTAGTGCGTGTGATATGTCTGATATTTCTGTGTGCTAGCAAGCAGAATTCATATTCTAATTTGTTGAGTTTCTTATTATTCTAAGAATTAAGCGGTTAAAACGATAATACATTAATGTAACTCCAATGTATCTTGATCTCGCAAATGAATTTAAAGGAAGTATGCCATTTAAAAAAACATCCTTTTACAAAACGTAAACATTTGAGAGAATAACTCAATATAGTCCGTTAATTAATTGTGCTATTATATCAATCTATAGCGTTATCACACTGAAGCAAAATCATGCCATATTCGGTCACATTCATTGAGTGAGCTAGTGTGATAATATGAGCGCTAAGGAAGTATTGTCATACTGAAGCATACTGCCAAAACATCAACAACATATCCCAATCCTATCATATCTTGCAGACAATAGGTAAACCAGTTATTAAACGAATTTTATGCTGAGGGTTACGGAGACGAAACTACCACTTGACTATGGTGTGTATCGGTGAGGGGACATGATCCAGAGCCTCCCTCTCGAGTTTTATCTGTTTGTTTGATTAATTAAAGTTTTGCTAACAGCCAGGGTCATGTATGGACGGCCTTTTATGTATACGATGTGTAGTGTGTATGAATTGAGTGCGTAACGCTTTTTTGGGAGATTGCGGTATATTCATGTTATGTCTTTGTCTTCTTGTATAGTGGAACTCTTGCCATTTTTATAGTGCTATAGGCGAACTAAGAGAGGCAGGCAGCGTCAAGGGAGACGATATCAAAATCAGATCCAAAATAATTTAGTCACCTTATCCTGTCCTATTGCATTGGATCGCATCAGTCATTACAATAATTTCCCTATGCACATCCCTTCACAACCACCGGCTACATGTAGCCTTACAAATCCAACTGATGCCATATACAAGGCTGCTGAAGCTCGTTTTACATCCTTAACAAGAAATGTCATTTAGTACCGAGACCTTGACTATATTCAGCGTTCTTGGTACGTTGTGAACCTTAAGATCGAAAGTGAACATGGCTTTCAAACATCACAGATATTTTAATGCCGTCATATCTTAAAATAGTTTTTTCTTGTACAGATCATTCCCATTGACTTCCAATTTACTTCATCACCCCATAAAGGGAAAAATGATAGAAAAAAGTACAAAAATGAAATTGGATTTATATTATAGAGATATAATAAAAAAAATCATAGGAAATCGTGATACTGTTTACGATGAGAGTACACTAAGATCTTCGATATTTCACCTTATCATTTACTCCTAACATCTACATACCCATCATGATAAAATTAATTGACAGTTGTTATAATTTAATTTTCACACCTTTTTAAGGTTTAATAATAATTCATACAGGTACTCTAAGGCAAAATGAGGCAAAACGGTCAATACTAATGCCCTTGTGTTTTTTTAAATGATTCATTAGTAATAGAGAATATTGAGGTTTGCTGTTGGAGGAAATCCAAAGTACCAGGAGAAAAACCACCGACCAGATATCGGTGCCTGGAAACTCCTCTACTTGGGAGTCAAACTCGCAGCCCAGAGGAAGGAGGGTAATATGCCCCTTAAAGACACAGATGTAACTTCATTATAACATTAGTCAGTCGACCACACCTTATCTTTTGTCACAACATTAAGTAAATGAAGATTCTTTATATTACATAAAATCAATGATATTTGTTGGATTGATTGGTTAGCTAGGTTAATGGGTTTAAGGTCCTATCAACAGCTCAGTATCCCCTATATCCTGGTCGATGGTTTTTCTACAGATACTCCGGCTTCCTCCACTAACAAACCTGACACTTCCTTACATGTCTATTAAAAGGACGTTAAACTAATAAACCCCAAACCCTATTTGCAATGTGTTGTGCATCTGAATTTCCATGTTTCGAAGGACTGTGCTTGGTTGTCCCTCTTCCTTTAATCTGAACGCTAAACAGAAGCAGAAAATGTTATAGATTAGAACCCAGAGTCTGTGAAAAAAAGAAAAGAAAGAAAGTCTATTCCAGTCTGCATGAGTGAAAGATAAAATGATAAATTAATTAAATTAAAAATAAGTGATGCTTTTTCCACTCCAATTTAATTGCATTCCGGCCATTACATCTAACGTCTCGGCGTATTCACCTATAACACCTATCGTATGATACTGTAGATTTAAATTAATCTTTCGGAATCAGTGTAATAAGACGCAATGTAATATTCATAGATCAATGTACCCTTATACGTAACAATCTCCAAATAAGATGTCTCCTTACTCCAATGATTCCGTGGTATGTGTGGAAACTCACAATTAATCAAATGTTCTTTTTGTTCCCTACATCTATCGATTAGAAATGAAGAAGTGCAATGTGATGTGAAAAATAACCGTTTAATTAGTGTAGAGGCAATACGCCGCTTATAAAGAATGGTACTTGTCTTGGCAATTACAAAACTTGATGGATGATGTCAGAATTTTCATCTTTTCTTGTTCATTACGCCTTCAATTGACGATGCCACGTGAAGCTGTTTGTTGTGTGTTTTATAACAAAAAAACGGACAGTTCATCTAAACAATGGGATTCAATTCCAATTATCTGCTATACGTTAAAGCATCATTCTCGGGAGAGAATAATGCGTTCACATCTCACATTAAGAGGTTCTATATAAAGTGTTCTGAGTTAGTTAAATACACACAAACACGCATTAATTGTTGTTATTTACTTTAAATGTTTACAATTTGTGATAATGAATTAAAACCTTGATTACAAAATTAAAGAAACAAGTAGAATTTGTTTCAGTAGTGTCTTCCTTCCCTAGTAAATCGCAAATATATATCGAAATAAACCCATTCAATAGAATTTAGACTTTCACCACTAGTTCCAATAAGCATTTTTATCTAACGATTTTCAATGATGAGAGTTATGTTGCAAAAACAATACCATAAAGGATACGGAAAGAATCGATATATGCCATATTTGCGTGATATAATATACAAGGTTTAAAATGACTCAATGTGTGAATTTTGTACAGTGGGTTACTGTCAGAAAAACACTATTGGTACCAACTATAGACACTAGGGAATATTCTGTCAAGGGTATTTGTGATAGAAACATGTACCGAATCTTAAGGATTTTTTTCTTTCGTAAAATGCTCATTTATTTGCATATTTTGTCAAATAATGCAAACTAGACAACACAATATTAGATTTGTACATAAGGTTAGCCATGATGAACACACACGCACACATTTGTTATGTTCAAGTGCACCTAATAAGTGACATACATAATTGCAAAATATCAATATTAAAATTAAGGAAAGTCATACAATAATTGCAAAATAAAAAAAAATTGTACATGAAGGGCCTTTCAGACGGTCACTCTATGTATTGTACGCGGTCACCGAAGGCTTGTAAATTAATTAATAAAAAAAACACTTGAGAATGTATGAAAATTTACTACTTCAAATAATTCGTATGCTTACGTTTACAATGAGCCAGTGTTATTTGGAATTCAACTCTTAATATAACGTCTTTATATGCAAATATTCATCAATGATGTCTCGAAAGGCTTGTCAACTGTGTGTTCCAAATTCATCCTACATTTCTGAAACAGTTTACGTTGTCTTTTCCATTTTAGAAAGACAGTTATTCTCCTAGTGAAAGTCATCCAGGGTTATATGTACCCATCTGTGTAGTAATCACTCGAAAGAAAAACATATACATGTCAAGAAACGTTTATCGAATTCCATCTGAAACTTTAATCTGTATGGATATATGTTAGTAAGATATATGGTTTCTTCTATGCGCCTTTTAATATCGTTTTCAAAGAAAAAACATGAAAGGATTCAGTCTTGTAACCAGCCTTATGAAAGATGCTTTAGTAATACTACAATATATCTAAAGTAACTTTTGACAGACATACAAAGTCGTTATGATAGCATATCCATGATATTACAAAAGTGCGGTATGTTGTTAGTGACAAAACTGACATTAAGTATCAATTTCAAATGGAAAACATATTCTTCTCTTCTATCCACATGCCTCTGATCTCATGTCCTATATCGTTTAATATCTCTCTTGGGAAAGTGTACAAAAACTGGGGGAGGCAAGTTTTTTTCTGTGCGAAACACTGTGTCTCTGTTCAAACAAAATATTTCATATTTGTCCTTGATATGTGTATGGTTTTCACCTAATGTAATCCGGCTATAAATATATGAAATAAACAACTTATTTATCTATTTTGATGAATTAAACTGTGATAATTGTTAATAAGATGTTATGCAAACGCGTTTACGACATTGGTCTTTTTCTGGTCATAATTTTTAAAACGTCTGTTCAAGTTTTTGCATGTGTACGTGTACTTCCTTGTTTTACCGGTGTGTCTAGGCCGGGTAATAGAACCAGAGCATACCTCACAGGTAATTGTTTACTTAATCAGATAACTTTAATAACAGCTGTTATGCATGTGTATTTCATTCGAACTTTAATAATCAAGTGTCCTGACATTATCATTATGACGTCATATACATTTGTAAGTTGACATGGCTATTCCGTCTTTGAAGATTGCGAGACATGTGTATTCATTATGAAATGTGTGTATAGCTGTTGAACTGCTTTCAGTTGGCAATTATGGGAGAATGAATAGACACTACTACTTCAACTTGCTTTTGTCCCGTTGAAGGTTCGCTGGCTGTCAATGAAACGGCCCAGGTACAATACGCCACTTTTTATGGTTTATGCTACGACATTTGCTCCGACATTTAAAAGGAACGTGTGCGTGTGCCTGCCAGAAGTGTTGCTACATACCGCCTAGCGATCGGACAGTTGACAGCATCTTCCTTTAATTACTATCTGAAAGCAGTCCGATACTTAAATTGCTATATAACGACAAAATCACTGAGAGAAAGAGAAAGCAGAGTACAGAAAGGTCATGATAGCTCTTATTGCTATTATTGCTATAATCCTTTCCCACGACTTACGTACTGATGGACAGTGAAAGAAATAATAAGCTGTGATTTGTAAACACTATGCACACTGGCGTGGTGTCTGTAGACGAGCGAAACAATCACATTCTTATAAATATTACAGCACAGCGTCCTCCTTGGTTACGCTCTAAATGATAATCATGAAGATACGGTACGGAGCGTCAGAGATACCAGTACATTTATAGTGTATAGCTAATTCACAATGCCAGTACTAAATAAACACATTAGTCATGTCTCTTAAGTACAGACGTCAATGGATGAAAATATGTTCCATTTCTAATGATTCAAGATAGCGTAACAAGACAAAAGAAGAACATATCCAAAAAGTGTTCCTGTAAATTGTTTAGCCGCGGAAAGCAAATTTCTTCTTATTGTTGATAAGTGAGGGGTTTCACAGTTGATTTTTGTATATCACTTTTTCATATTTCTTTGCCTTAACTAAATTATTCTTCTGTAAGAAACTGTATTCTAGAAATCTCAATTGCATTACACTAGAAATGAAAATAATTTAATCTTTGAATAACAAAACAGAGGAAAAATCGCGTTCAGCAAGAAAGTTTTTTACCATCTTAAATGTCGAAACGGGGGACGCATAACGCGTTACAAACTATATATAGAGGAAACGAAGCATGTAATTGGATTGTTTCGGAATGTTTGTGATCTTTAAGTGTGACAATGCAAATCAAGGACACTCCAGATGGTTATTACATGTCTTGCAATATTGTTGTCCTAATTAAACACAAACTATAGCAAGCATGATTGATTTATTTGATTAAGATGGAACTATAGAAAATGATACAAAAGACACGAACAAAACTAGAAGCATAAAATGTTTTTGGTTTGATCTGTAGTAGTGTTAAAGACGAAACTTATCAGGTTTTGAGCGAAGCAAGGAAGAAATAAATCAAAGCATAAAAGAACGACATGGATGAGAAATTGCAGGAGAGCAATATTCAAGAATTCCGAAATAACAAGTAATTCTGAATCTTGGTATTATTCGAATTGATCAGAACGTTACTATTGATTCAGCAAATGTTGATTGGATTGAGATCAATTTCTAAACTATAACTAATGTACATGTAAATACCCTCTTTGTGTGATTGACTAAATTAACGTCATATTAACAGCCAGGGTCACTTAAGGACGGTCTCCCATGTATGCAGAGTGCAGCGTGTATGTAGTGTGCGATGGGTGTTTTGGGAGACTGCGGTATATTCGTGTTGCGTCTTTTTGTATAGTGGAACTCTTGCCCTGTTGATAATGCTATATCACTGAAGTATGCCGCCGAAGTCACCAAACAACACATCCCATCGTACTATATTTTTGACTGGTAACGAAAATAGTATCTATGGGTCCTAGCTATATAGTTGAGCAATGCATCAGTGAATAGATTGGACACAATTTTCAGTTGTTTTTACCGTTTCCAATGTTGTTATGCACAAAAGACAACGAAAATATAATGTTTGTAAAAACATAACAATAAATATCAACCTCGCTGATAACAATACGCCACAATCTGTAGAATAACTATGCAATTTTCATTTGAAAGAACTGTTATATTTGTACGTAAAACAAAAATGTGATTTGAATGTTTGATATTTGCCTAGAAGACTTGTGATATATAGAAACATGTATATAAACTTTCCAATTTCTTTGTTTTGTTACAGAAGCAGTAAAAGGCATCAATTGTAGCTTTAACGACATCTTTGTCTGTCCAATAGTTGTTTGGGCTATACTATTGAAACAACTTTCATATATATACAAAAATAAACGATTGTATATATAACATTCGCAGATAAAAATCCATTATATAAATCCTTGTTTAGATTCAGCTATATTAGGGATCCTCTATTCTGTCAGTTTTCCTATAAAAATTCGATATATATTGCACATTTTCTGAATTTTCAATTCTGTCATTCGTTACTGCAAACCAACTTTCTTTAGCAGGTACTAAATTTTGCGATTTGCGTTTCAAAGCATATTCACTGGGTTACGTTTGGCGATTTTAAATTAAATATACATACCTTTGCGTATAGTTGTGGGAGATATTATAACGCGGAGATTAACATTCGTAGGTTTGCTTTGATCGCAGAAATAAATCGCATATATGTAGATATGAGGTTAATGCCAATGAGTCAATTAAAGAAATCGAAATACCGTTTGAATGTGATATCTAACTACATGTAACAACCGCTGTATCACTTGCACATTAATGTACTTGTAGTTAGACTTGTTCTCGCCCTTTATATTGTTGTCCATGAGCAATTGTTATTTAAATCATTTGCAAACTGTGAAAGTTATGATCCATACAACCTGATATTAATTTTCTGATCAATGCATTTCTCACATTTTAGTAAAATTCGTCAAAATGTACCTGTCGTGAATTTTAATGATTAATTACATCTACCATGTCACTGCTGTCTCGTCAAACGGTTTTAAGCCAAATTAGGGTCGTGTGAATCTTTACTTTGAACGTCTGACGGACGAATTGGACATGCATTACATGTAACCTGTGTCTATTTCATGTCTGCACGTTATGGGCGACAAACTGGTTTTTTGGTCATAAACATCGCGCATGTGGATGGTCTGTCTGTGTGTCCTGTTGTGAAAGAATAGTAATTCCTTCGTATTGCAATGTCCCGGCGTCTACAAGTTTCCGAGTGATGATGAATTTTACTGTGTTGTCTATTCGGAATACTTCTATTAATATTATGTTACCAACGCATTGACCGACCTCGCAATATTTCGCAAAAATCCATTTGTCTTTTTAGACAATTCAATTACATAGTCCACGACAGGACAAAATAGATTCGAATCATTTCGTCCTCGGGGAAGGTTTCTTCATCTTTTCACTGAATGGATTCTTATTTATGTCTCTGATCAGCAGACTCGATCTTATTCTCGTGAGGGTTTGAATTGGTCGCGGTTTTATCGTTGTTCCGGCTGAGGACGTTTAAACTATCAAGTGGACACAATTGGCCGATATCTATAAACATAGGTATATCACAGTTTTTATATACCACACTATATATAGAACATAAAAGTCGGGGACATTTTTCCAATCCAGATTATTTTTGATCGATTTAACGTTACCAATACCATCGGGGAATTTAGATACCCCATATCCACAGCTTTCTCCGAGAAAGGTAAACGTGCATTCAATGATAAAGATATACTTTACATTCAATTAACTTATCTGAAAGTTATCCTTGATAAGGGAGTATCGCTCAGACAGAATGAAGAGTCTCAAAGAAATAAAAAATATTGTAAATACTTTACACATTTCCGTTTGCGAATACATTTTGCGCAGTTAAGGGACGATGGCGATTGGTGAAAATTCAAAACCGTGCATAGTTCAATTCATGTCAAGAGTGGAACATTGACTGAAAAGATCATCGTAAAGAAAGCCATTTGGCATAAAATGTGAAATCATGTCTCTTCAAAGATAAGTAAGGTAACAATATTCAGAGAAATGTTCATTCCAGAGAATGTTTAAAACAAAGCATTGCTTAGTACCCAAGTTTTCTATGGGATAGCCTTCTAATGCGAAAACCTTTCGTTATCAAGTTTTTAATTACATCTTAGTATCAATATTCAGATTAATACAGGTAAAACGATTTTATCTTGAAAGAAATCATGTATTTTGATTGACGGTATATGTCGATTTTCATTTTATTGTCCAAAATGACATGTATTTGGCATAAGCCTACCATTAGTATGATACATCGAATCAAAATCGGCTGTTGTCCACAACGCATCTCCTTCATTCATGCAAAATGACGTCATAACCACGTGATTTGTCAGGCGGCATCAGTAAACAACAAGCTCTTTGTGCACGTGTAAAAGATGACATGAGGTCATGGAGGTAGGCGGATATCGTGCAGAAACTCATCTTATATGCTTCTACCGGTGCATTTAACCTTGTTTCTGTACAGAGGTTCTACACACAACAGACGCGTTAAACATCATTATATTCATATCAGATGCTATAAATGACGGTTTTGTTCTTAAAGAGTGCAAGTCAGCCACACGTCCAAAAGTAATGGAATTAAACCTCACCAAAATATGGATATATAGATACAGGTTTGATTTATATCATTTGTTCATGTATGATGCTAGGCTGAATCCTTGGTATCATATTTATGTAATCTTACTTGTATTTTCGTAGCTTTAAAAAACATGTTATGAGCCATCATGTAAACGAGTTAATGTTCCAAGGAATATTTAGGGAATATTATTTTGTTTGACTACGGTGTACAGCTTTTAAATCATAAGGTCCATTTATCGTAACCGGAATATATTCGCGGAAGGGTGTGTGTGTGTGTGTGTGTGTGTTTGTGTGTTATTTTGCACCGATTCACCTAGATGCAATAATCACAGATCAGATAATTTGTAATAACAATAGATAAGTCTTCTTTACAATTAATTTACAATGATTAAGAGTAGAATCGGTGTTGATAGGATTGCTGGAAAAGTTGCTAATAGTTGTATATGTTGTACTTCTGCATAACGGTAAAAAATATTCTAAATATTTCGCTGGTGTTTTTAATTAGCGGATTTCAGTTAAACCACAAATTTTGCGAAAATAAACCCCACAGAAAATGTACCCGCTCTTCAGTTTAAGTATGACAGATTACCGAAAATATTAATTACTGAAAATAGTAAATTTTGACCATATGACTAAGATTACCAAAATGCAAAAGTATGTGGTCCGTTTTGTTTTAGTCATACGAGTAAATAGTGTTGGTATATAACGTCACCATTAGATATATAAGTTCATAAAACGTGCAACAACCTCTCGTCCCAAAGGTAACATTTTTTTATTTACCATTTTAAGTCTGTCATAGGTGCATAGAACTAAGAGCTAATCTGGAAAAGAAACTATCACTATTATATACTTTGGTATGTGTCGGCCAGGGAACAGAACCCGTACGCTTCCTCATATGTGTGTTGTGGTTTTTTTTTTTTTTTGTTTTTTTTTTTGGGGGGGGGGAGAGGGGTAACATTGAGGCGGTGGCAATTGAGGTACAAAATAGTGTCTTCAATTTAATCGACTTTTAGGGTAAAGCAATACTGGTGGCAGATATAAATAAAACGCCCTACCTGCAGCGGAAAGAACGAATATACAGACATGGTATCACAACTAAAAGTGGTTTTATTTTAGAACTTCACACTTTTGGTACATTTGTAATTTTTGTAATGTATTGCCAATCATATTTGAAAAAAATAAGTGTGTTTTTTCGGATACGTACGTACAATGTATTCTTTATTTCAAGTTTTTGATTTAGCGAATCCCCTTTATAAAATTATGCTTTAATCTACAGCATTGAATTCGTTGTACTAAATTTAGTCTGGAGTTTGTGTTCGACTTGGTTCAATGACCACTTCATTGATGAACATTATATTTTTATGCATGTAGGCATTGATATTAACTATAAACGTGTAGAACTAATGGAATGTGTATATTACAATACATAGCTAATTCGTCTCATCCTAGATGCTTCGGTACGCAGAAATATCGATCCGGAATTGACAAATGTTACAGATTCGTTATTCTTCAATAACGCTTATCTGTGATGATCAATATACAAAAGTTAATGCTTTTATTCAACAGTTAATGCCTTTGAAGTGTGTCGAGTAGAGAACTGACATATTTATCCGCTTATAGAGATTCCTGAGTGTGATTATTTGTGATACTGAGTATAAACTGAAGTGTGCATATGACACATTTACCGGTTGTAATTATACATTTTTGAACACTTTTGACAGTCCTCGTATTGATTCTTATCATAATCCCAACATTCAGAGATATGAACGTTTGTATACAAAATGAGATATTCTAAACATAACCGCGGCAATCAATTTTGGAACTGACTTGTGTCTCAATAACTAAAACCATTGATATGTTGACTTTCTATCAATCTGTCCATTCAATACGGTTTGGAGGAGGCTTGATGATGGCACTCATGGTCTCTATGTCATTTCAGTGCGGCATTGAAGGGCTCATTGTTATGCAGGTCTCTTATTGCAGCTCAGAAAAGAAACATCAACATTGTATTGGGACAATATATATCTACAGGATATTAGCCGTAACCCTGTAGCAACCTCTCCTTGCTCGGCTGCTAGGGAGGCTGGGCCTATTTAGGCCGATCACCAAGGAAATTGGACGATGTCTGTAATGACTTTGTTTTCGTGGTAACCAAGTGTATTGGCGTATATATATTGGAATAGAAATATAGTGCGAATGGTCATCATAACTCGGCATGGCGGCTGTTTATTGACACTTTATGCATCTGTTTTCCATTTTCGATGAATAACTGAACGCCTAAACATGTTCACAAATATGTGTTGACCGCCTTGTAACGAGCTGTATGATTCATGAGTGACATTTCGCCACCATTTACTGGACAAAATACCACAAGCTTGTCACTCAAACAACCAACACTGACGGTCTAAATTCATAGGTTATTGGTCATTTATGGGTGAACTAAATTCTGAGGATGACGGGCGTGAATGACAGCAGGGTTTCAATGTTTCCATAATCCAACGAAAATTACAGTAGAACGTCAATATTCGTGTTGGAGAGTTACAATGAGAAATAACAACATGGTTAATATTGTTTGCATATTTTATGGATTTATTTGAAATATTGGAACTATAAATTTGTTACCTGCTACACCCTTTGATTTGGTTTATTATATTAGCGTCTTATTAACAGTCTGTGATTGTTTGATTGATTAATTAACGTCCTATTAACAGCCAAGGTCATGTAAGGACGGCTTCACGTGCATGTGGTATCTTATGTGTTTGAACTCCAAGGTGCGGACTCTGAGAGACTGCGGTATATTCATGTTATGTTTTCTTGTATATTGGAACTCTTGCCCTTTTTCTAGTGCTATATCACTGAGGCATGCTACTGAAGACACCAAGCCAGACACAAAGCCATAACACTGATGTCATTACGCTTCATACGGATACAGAGTGGTTTCTTAAACGCTGTAATCACTAAGTTTTTCACAGTTAACAGTGTTCATTCAATGTAGCACATATAATCGCCAAAGAACTAAGTGATTAACCAAATATTTTTTTCTAAACTTAAGAAACCAATTTTGCAACTGAAGCATGAAAAAGGGACAAAGCAAACTTTTTAAAAGCTTTTCCCCCACTTACATGTATCAATAATAAAGAAAAAGCTATTTTTCCTTTAATCCATTTGTTTTTCAAGAAAGAATAGTTTAATATGATATTGCATAGTTCTACACAATCGCACGTATTAAGACCAACATGCCATGATGGGTGAAATAAATCTGACGCTGAAATGTGTCACTGTGTGGATTGCAATTGATCTCGCTTATTTATAAAGGTAATATGAAAATATTGTAGGATGTTATGTATCTTTATCATGATAAGAATTGATTTTATTTGAGAATATCCAAAACACAATTAGGGGAATATTTATTTAATTCTGACTAGATCCTTCCCTCCCGTATATGACCTGATTCTTGCGGGGGCGTGGAGCCAATAAAACAAAGAAAACAATCCATTTCCTATTTCCTTTTAGGGCTAATTATACAGCTCAAATAAAAGCCTTTTATTAGACACATTAATATGACTAAAGCTTTTAATTGTTCCTGGTTCGAGAAGCTACAATGTAGGTTAAATCTCTAACAGACGTCGGTTCTTCACGAGAAATGCGTAATTCTACTAGATGTTAGGGAGAAAATAATTATGAGTATTTCACTAAATTTCAATTTTATTTCTTTTTTTTGTTTTTGTATATATTTTTTTGCAGATTCGTATAATAAGAACTGTGCAATGTGCATATACAATATAACCCGGTGTTGCCTGTAATTAACATTCTCATGTGTGCTTGATGGTTTCGTTTCATAACGTAAAATGCGCTCACCGTTTGTAATGTCGCATCTGATTGGCCGATGAGACGGCGTAACGATAAACAAGAAAATAATCTTTGAACTAATTTCACTGAACTAAAAGGATCAATTTCCAGATACGCTTGATCATATGTAGCTATAACATAAAACGAAGTAATCAAGTCAAGAGTGCACTTTGGATATTGTGTTCTAGCTTTATTAATAAATATATCAGATGTAATCCTAAAATAATTCTAAAAATGAATCTGAGTATGAAATTAAATTTCTGACTTATTCCAGATGTGAATCTGTTCTGAGAATTAAAGGCAGTTATTGAGAGACTTCATATAAAATCTAAATTAAAGACAATACGGATAACTATTGCAAGATTTCCTTAAACACGTACCGCACCTGGCTGTTAATAGGACATTAATTAATAAAACAAACAAACTAACCTTTTCCTACCACTTCAGCATACATACCCTTTGTATGAAATGCTGCTATTATGGATTCGTTTTCAGACTAAAATGACGGTAATATATATGTTTTCTATAACTTTATTGTTTACCAGACAATAGCCTTAACCCGATACTCTGTTTACAAAAAGACAATATATTATATATTGTTGTGATAATACTTTCCTACATGTTCTGAATAAATCAAAGTCTTAAACACATATACTTCTTATAAAATAACCGGCCTGTAAGGAAAACAATGATAAACTAGCTACCTGCTCGATTGGAGTGGCTCTATTACCGCTATGACAAATCTGTAAGGCTAAGGGAAAACAATAGAATTGGGATAATTCTGTAATAACATATTCCGAGTATGACTTATGTAGTATAGGATTTCCTGGATGATAAGTATGTTACAGTTGTGACAGAAAGTAACCAAGCATTGATTTTGCATTACAAACAAGTCTACAGACTTACATTGACTATATACAGACCTAAGCCAATATATACTTACAGTGACATTGTCACGACCATCTTGGGAAGAGAGAATTATATATTTGTGTCATAATGTATATTGATCAAGCTATGTTCAGGCAATAGATTCATGTAATTGGCGTAATGTGGAATATTATACCATTCTGTAGTAAACACACTGGAATCGCCATTTACGAAGGGAATAAAGTATTTGCTGAAACCCTCCTAAGCATATACACTATATTGATAGACTTTTATACTTACATAAGGGACAGGAACTGAGTACAAAGTCCAAGTGCATAATTTTCTAACGTGGGGATAATGATAATAAAATATCGATAGGGACAGTCCATGGAGATTACACCCCACATCTGGACTGTAAAATGGGGAAGTGTTACCATGGAAATTCCCGCGGTAAACCTTCGACAGTCCGTCTCCATTGGGAGAAGCCATCATGGAATAGCCTAACAGGTCCACTCCGTTGGGACGTGAGCGACCCGCCGACGGTATCCACGTCCGGCAAGAAATGACCGAACATGGTCAAGATAACCTTATTAAGACACATTAGTAAGGGCCTACATGATGGCCATTGGTCTTATTGAATTGAAATGACCATCATTAAGATGGAGAGAGTCTTGTAAAGACAAATTTGTCTTCGCTCCATGAATATGCCGATATCAGCTTTCCCTAGTAAGAGGTTATTGGTATTGATATTTGAACAGTCCTGGCGTTCCCCATCATGGTTCGATTATTCTACAGTATTGATGGAATGTTTCCGGAAATATTGTTGTGAGAATGTTCACATTGTGTTCCGAATAGAGGCTATTTCATACCTGTGTTTTACTACATGTGCATTACGTCCAGCCGTGTTCTTACGGCTACACTTCAATCCTTACCCATAGTCATTACAGATTAGAGAGACAATACGAATATACCACAGTCTCCAAAAACACACATGGGAAGCCGTCCTTAAAAGGCATCGAGTGTTAATTGGACGTTAATTTAATCAAATAAACAAACAAGCAAACATTTACATAAGATAAAGTAGCATACTTTGTATCTTTATAACACACAATCCTTATTGTTTCAACTTGAATTCGTTTCATCTCTAAAGCTACTTTCACTTTAGACGTGTTGTACTTTAACCCATCTCCCTCATTAACGCACACACGACAATTTATCTCTTAAGGCAATTTTCGGGACCATCTCATTAACGTTATTATTATCTTAATACATTTTTGTTTTCAATTTTTAAAAGTTATTCATCTAATATTTGTTTAACCATCATAGCCATATTTGGTTTCCTTCGTCGAAGTCTAAATCAAAGCTGTTCGGTATGTCACGACTAAAACCTATTATAACGGAGTGAGTTATACACAAAGACGAAGAAGAAAAAGAAACAAATTATATCTCCATGTGCATTGGTTTCCACTTTCATTTTAAACTTATTGCTTCTGCCATTTATATCGTCAAATCTCACGTTTATTCAAACTCAATATTGGATAAATAAGATTTATTTTAACATTTTAAGCTTGTGTTTGCCTCTTGTTTGGAAGAAACATGAGGGATTTTTGGCAGAACATGCGGGCAAACACGCAATAAATATCCATTACATAGTCCAATTAGAGTCTGCTCGCGCTAGAAAATTCCTGCGCGATTTGCTTTGTCGTGGAATTTCATCACCAGTCAAAGAGATTTTGAACTTTAAATGTAGTGCTTAGCGGCGTTTAACAAGGTAGAAGTATGCTAGTGCAGAAGTTACCTGATCATAGGGGTACACATGGCTTACGTGTGACGTCAAACGGAGGCTGGATTAGATACGTTGACAATTTGAGAAAACCCTCTGGGAGTTAGACACTTCGTAATAGCTCATAAATGCTACATGTAAGGAAAGTACAAGTTTGAATGCAGCATTGTCAGAGAAAGTTAATAGTACCTTTTCAAATGTTCGGTGGAGTAGTCTTTAGTTGTCCCCAGATTATTTTGGATGACATTCTACAACACCGTTGGATGGGACTTAAGCTGTCTCCAGACGATTCCGCAAAGGCCAAACGGGGTGGTGTCGCATTAAAAGAGCAGTAATAGAGTGCAGCAATAGAGTTGGTTGCACAAACAAAGTGTCACCCTTTTAAGACTCATAGCGGATACTAATCAAGGTTTCTAACTTAAGGCAAATATTTTTGATATTTCATTGAGCATCTAATGAATATCGGATAACAATTGATTGCACTCTGCTACCAGTTTGCCAATCATTGACATGACAACGAGATTTAAAGCCGAAACTGTCAATGAATTGATGCCATAACTCCACCCTATGCAGCCAACACCCTGACCTGATGTCAATAAGAACTAATATGGGCAATTACATGTGGTACAGTGTATTGAAAAAAGGGATTTTGTGAAAGTAATAACGAAAAAAATGTAAACGTTTATATACAATGTAGAGTAACTGATTTTAGCTATTTAATCTTTCGATCTATAAAGAATAATTGATTCCGTCTAATCCCATCTGTAATCTGTAAAGAGTTTTGAAAATTATACCTATTTTGAACCTTTATGACTATGTCCCTCATGTCCTTGGTGTCAGTCAAGGCCTAATATAGCAAAAATGCGAAAATGGCATGTCATGCTAATAGTTTTAACCAATTGGACTCCTTTTCCATTACATAATGAACATATGATGTCCAAAATACATATAACAATGTATAAATAAATACTTTGAGTTGTTCGGTATATTTGGCAATATGCTTGTAGCACTGTAAGATATTCAATTATTACAAGGAAACGTAGCAAGATATAACAGACTAACATACATATTTGGTTTGGTTTATTTATGTTAAACGTCCTATTTAAAGTTAACATCAGGTAGAGACGACCTCATCTGTGTGCAATATGTTGTGGTGTGTGAATGCCTGTGTTTTTGGGAGGCTGCAGTGTACTCGTGTTACCTCCTTGTCACAGTGAATTCTTGCATTTTAGAATGCTATCGCCCTAAAGCTACCCGAAAGTCATAGAGAGGTACAGTATACTACTACTCGTTCAGTCAGACTCTTGTTGGCTTCGCATGCTACGTGCATACGCCAGTATCAAGCGTTTGGTTGAACGAGGCAATTGCCGCCGCAGACTTCAAATATTTGGTTTGGTTTATTGGATTATCAAACAGCCAGGGTCATTTAAGGACGGTCAACTATGTGTGCAATGTGGTGCAGTGTACCCGGTTGCATTATACTAACAACGGGCAAACCAGTCGTCCCACTCCGGGAGTACCTAACAGAAGCAGTACCTACCACTTCTATAGACTATGCTGTTTCTCATTCCAGGGGATAGACACCAAAGTCTTTCTAATGTAGGTCAAACCTGAGGCGGCCTCAAGAGAGACGTTAGAGAGAAAAAAGTTCATACAAAATATTCCTTCGTCATAACTTTACGGATGACCGGAGGCAACTAATGGCAAATGTAGAATCGGGTGGAGGTGTGTAATATTTCACGACGGGTTTTAAAAAAACCCATTCCTCTCGATCTCTGTCTCTCTTTAATACAGCATGGATATAATTCAGAGGATTTTCCAATTAATCAAAAACTCTCTAAACAAGCATTCACTCATTCATGTGTTATTTAATACCAATTAACTTGAAACGTCATTCATTTTGATTTTTCTCTGATGAACAATTAGGTAAATGTAGTGACAATCGGCATTCTATGAAGATGAATATGCAGGGTTCACGAGAAGATTGAGTGTGTTGTCACTCTAACAATGAAAAACATACAAATGCACAAGGCCAATAATCCATTTGGAATTGGTAAATGGTGTTCTTGATACATATAATGTAGTTTTTTAGTGTATCATTTTATTCTATGCATTCTATGTTTGCAAGATTAATCCATTGCTTTCTTTGCTACTTCAGAACAAGTATCACGGGGATAATCATATATCAAATATTTAATACCGTATTATTGTTTGAAGTTTTTTTGTACATATATATGCATTATCACGTGTTGAATTTACACATCCTGTTTTTATATTTGCTTGTTTAATTAATTAACGTCCTATTAACAGCCAAGGTCGTGTAAGGACGGCCTACAATGTATGCAGTGTGATTTAATATAGTATGTCGAAGTCGAAGCAAACTGGTGCTGATGTTTGGAAATAATCAAATATTCATGTAAACATCAGTTTGACAAGTTTAGAACATCACATCATTCGTTTTATTATAAGATTACCTAAGCCATGTAGCTCAATAAAGTCTGCGTTACAATTTAAGTTTCGAGTTAAACAAGGCATTGCTCAAAGGGGCTTCTTTTTAACCAATTTTTCCCTGCATTAATACGTCTTTGTATGTTTTGTGGCATATATATGATTGACAATTTGTTTACTTTATTCATCGCTTCTTAACAGGAAGATTTTTTTTCTAAAAAAAAACCCAGTATTTTCATTTTTTCTTTGACGATTGAATACTAAACTTAAATATTTGTTTTGGAAAATACAACGTCAATGAAGACTGTGAACACAAGTTGTAATCTATATTTTAAAATAACTTCATTTGTATAAATAAATTGTGTTTATCAGCAGCAATATGTAGTTTACAATATATCAAAATTAGCTTTGGGCACATTTGCGGCACGAGATCTCTTCGGTTCATATGTTAAGAAATTATGTACACTAGTAACAATGCTCTTTTGCGGCAACAGATCTCTTCGGTTCATCTGGTAAGAAATTATGTACACTAGTAACAATCATGCATTTATATTTAAGTTTGGGACGTTTCCTATAAATTCCATTGGGCCCACTAAAGGCATGTTTGTTTAACGTGCTATTTCCCTATAGTACATGTACATCTGACATTTTTTGAACCTATTTAATCAATTTTTTTTTCACTGAAGTTAACTTTTAGAACCAGCTGAACGAGTAGAATTTCCTTAATTTTGTTTTAATATCTTTGTATACGTTCTTCATAAAATAAAGTCCCGATGACATTCCATTTAGAACACATCTTCTGTATTATACAAAAACAGCATTTTGATGAGGTCGATGCATGGTTATATCGACCAAAGAAAAAATATTGATCGAGCACGTAGTCCGAGGTCGATATTTTTTCTGTGGTCGATATAACCATGTATGACCGAAATCAAAATGCTATAATTGTTTTATTATTTTTCTGGATTTTTTACATTTTGAAATGAGCGTGAAACTAAATAAGCACGCATTGTAAATTCTGCTTCGTGAAGATAGTTACAATCTCATAATTTTGTAACAAGTTTAGTTTAAAAAAAAACATATGAACACAGTATCAATTGACGCACTTCACGCTTTTATTGCATGCATGTTTGTAAATTTCATACATGTACATGTACTTCATTATACCGGTAGCTCCATGTCGGACACAGTCAATTAAATGTATAGTTTGTTTTCCGTTGAAATAATCCACTTCGAGGCCAAACATATATTAAAAGATTCCGATTGACATGAAGATACATTCTCTTATGCTTAGTACTCCATTCCGTAAAATAAAAATCGTATACAAACAGTAGGATTACCTATGCCTAATGTTGTTACTAGTCTAGGTGGAATTTTTAAAATAAATATCAAACGTATTCACTATTCAATGGCTCCAGATGCTTAATGAATGTAATTCAATTATTTTCTACTCTCTTACCGTGTTTATGTTGAAAATTTAAAAGTTTAAACTGTAGTCATCAGCTGGAAGTCATCATCATCTTTGATAGAAACCGAAACAATCAACGTCGTCTGTCACATTTTGTGGCCATTGTTACGCTTCAAACTCAGGTCACCAAACCGTTTGTTTCAAAGCGCCAGGAACACGAAGCTTTTTGGTAACATAGATGATAACGTTATCTAAAAATAACCGTGCAATATACTTTTTCTATAAACTACTTCCGGAAAAATCGTGAAATATAGTTTTTTATCGGTGATCACGTGGCATGTTTTTGACCAATGAGAAGTGACAAAAAATCCAGAAAAATAAGAAAGCTCTTTATCACTTTTGCTTCCCGACAGACGTCAGTTTTTCAAACATATAGCAGTTACATGATTTTTTTGCGTATTGCAGCCAATATTTATTTTTCGTAAACACATTTATTTTCTCTTCTTCGTTGTAGTTATTATACCAAATATGTAACCCTAAGAGACTATCTATAAATCTACTAGCGTCATCCCAATAGGTGATACCGTTCATCTTGTTTCACGTTGTATTACGTAAGTGTCATTGTAGTAGAGTCAGATTGGATACCAGAGATATGTGCAGAACCCCGTGAAAATATCCTGATCTGGTTCAGCACCTACAAAACTTGTAGGATGGATTTCGAAGTCGCTACTTTAAGGTGAATGACTAGTTAAATTATGCTCGGATAACGTAACTTGGTAACTTCAGCAAATTGCAATTTATGGCAAAAAGACACACTTTATGATATTGTATATCAAAGATCTGAAGTAGCCCCTTAACCAGTCTAAATGAGTTCGATGGCCTTTCAAAACACAAACACATCAAAACGACGGTCAATTTCTGCTTACGTTGTCGGGTTTTGACCATTAAAATAATTGAAGAGCCTCGTGTAAATTTTGCACAGTTCTAAAAATAAATTCGCCTAACTCTTTGAAAGCGAGGATGCGTGGAAATGTAACCAAGGATATTACCAGCCTGGAGGACGTTTTAGGTTTCCTATAATATACAGTAATTTCTTCGCACGCAGAGACGGAGGATTTTTAACGTCATACTAAGGTCATGCAAAGATTGCCTCCCGTGTATGTGGTGTGTTGCGGGTATGATGTGTGTGGTGCGTGTTGTGGGAGACTGCGATATATTCGTGTTGATTCCTCTTGTATAGTAGAACATGTAAATGCAATGCTTGGAGACACCAAATGTGAATGCAAAACTCAAAAATTTATTTTCTTCATTGAATGCCTTTCCGATGCGGATTATATTAAGAAAATTCAGAATTTATTAAATGCCACAGACATAAGCAATGAAAGATATTCTAAAACTTTGTATCAGCCATTAATTTCCAGACGTGAACACAGTCATTATGATTGGACTGGAATATAGCCAATGAAATATATGGTTATGATATTCGGTGTTTGTCTCCGTTGCGCCTACACATTCGATTGTAGAGATATCGGTATCAAAATCATGTTTTACCTTCCATTCAATAGATATTATATGCCAGTTTAAAAGCGTTGATGAATATATTCATACACGGAATCGGTTAGTTTACACGCAGTTTCCGGATTAAAATGTTTAAAAGGTCGCGCCAGTCATTTAGTTTAATTTAATTTCAATATATATGGTACTGGTATATTTAGCATCAACAAATCACTAACATTTCTTGGTCTACTCATCTTCTACAAGTACATGCTGCTCAACAGATGCCACGTTATGTTGTACTAAACTAAAACAAAACCTGTTCTTTTTCGGTGGCAATGCGTAAAAAATCAAATCGTACATAATATGTTTCAATAAATCCTTTGTTACTGAACATTCTCTGATGAAAATCCACAACGCTTGCGGCTGTTTGGTGTTTCTGTTGAAAATCGATAAGGAACTTCATCCGCCCAAACTTCGGTGCTTGCTATTAGCTACAGTTGTACATGGTCAAATTCGGCATTACTTTCAAAGCTCTGAGACCAACTGTCACGGGGTCGAATTAGAAATGTCTAGATGCTTAAAATTAGAACAAAGATTGAGGAACATTTATTAATTCGTCAAAATGAAAGATATCTGGCTTCTTAAAATATATGATATATACATGTGTTAATGTATTAGACAGATATGCTAACACTAGCTGCAATATTGTAGCTCAAAAGACTTTTTGACAGAAAATGGTGTCGTCTTTAGAGCTACAATTGGTGCCTATTACTGCTAATGGAGCAAAGTAATGATGATGCAAACCATTATAAAACGTTGGTTTGCATTTTTATCGTACTTGTTTGGTATCGCTTGCCTACTAGGCAATAAAACTGAACCACATAAAATATCAAATTCTGATCGAGGCATTGTTTTTTTACATAATACATATGAAGGTCTTTCTGAAGGGAATTTATACGGCAAGTCCACAAATTGTGAATTTGACGTCTTGTGGCCGGTAGGTAGATATTAAGAATGGTAGTTATGTTTGTTTTTGACAAAAATAATATGTAAATGCACGTATACGCATAAAATAATTGGACACCTACAAAAAAGTATAGAAAACTACGCCCGAGTGATTTTCGGTGGCAGTGCTCCACAACGACACATATGACAATTCGTACCCGGCCGAAAGGTATATGCTAACACTAGTGGCACATTGGTTTAATTAGCCAACTTTCTTGCAATATCGTGGCTATAAAGAAAAGCATTTTGGAGACGGATAGATGCTTGAGGTCCAAGAAAATTGCCGCATCACGGTACAACATATGACACCGGATAGTGTTTACACTTATTAATATAAGCACTTGCTTACTGATTCAATGTTTGCTGAGCGCTCATGTGAGATAGGCTCTGAGTTTTGTTTCCTAAGCGAGACACAACGAAATCTATAACAGTGATAGTTTCTACTCCTGCTTACCGTGCAGCATACAGAGAGAAGGGCGATTGGTTCGTCCGTTGTCAGTATAGTGTGACCAGGTGGGGTGCTTCAGCGATAAAGCAGTATAAAAAGAGCAACAGTTCTACTTTACAAGAAGACATAACACAAAAATACCGCAGTCTTCCAAAATACGCACCTCGCACTTCACACACGCTACACACTGCATACATGGGAGGCCGTCTTTATATAACCTTGGCTGTTAATAGGACGTTATCCTGCACAAAGTATGCCTGTATAACAACATATGTCATGTCTATTTCAAAGGAACAACTCATCATTTGGCCAAACAAATGGACAAATGCAATGAAATAGTAGCATCACAGGACAAAATACATGGAAAATGCAGCACCGTAGGACAAAATGCATAGAAAATGTAGCAGAGCAGGATAGCATGCATAGGGAATGTAGCGCCGTAGGACAAATGCATATAAAATGAAGCACCGTGGTTTTGTAACCTGTAAATTATGCCAATTGTACAGTGGTTTGAATACAAACATAATCTCAAAACTGTCGACTAAAATAGGTTATTTAAGGGTGTAAGAAATAAGAACGTTTGTGATTTAAATTTAATTAATATCTCATTATTATCTTTGCCAAATTCCCTCTTATATACTTTATCATCCCCATTCACACTGGTACAGTAGATAATATAGGTCTTGTGCAGACAAAACTGTATCCCACCACTGAGATTTTGTCGTACCCGATTTCAAAATTAGTTTACGTTGAGCTTTTATGAGTGGAGAAAACTGCATTTAAACCCCATTAGTGTCTTTCTGTATTTGTATTTTGATGTTCTGTGATATAAATGTATATATGGATATCCTGCCGACTTATATGATTCAATTGCTACTCTGATTGACGTAGTGAGAAGGATGCAGCCTTCCCATTTAACTAGATTAAGGGACACTTATCGTAATCAATATATGTGTCACGGCCATTTGATGCTATAGTAGTTTCTATAAATGTACATTTGTATCAGCCAATCACATCATGTTGACTTAAAGGCAGAACGAACGCGCGAGCAAACTGAGCACGCTTATTGGCTGAGGAACGCTAATAGGAGGGACAACCGATGTCGCAAGTCATGTGATAACCAAGATCAAGTTTTGTCAGAGCAGGAAAAAGGCAGTTACTTAGACACGTCATGGGTAACTAATTGAGAGCTAGATCATTTTATTGATATTCCATTATATTTGACCAAATGATAAAATTAATAATTAGAAGATTGATTAGAAATATCGTGGCCAACGCGAACAGTGCAATATATCAAATGTAGCAGTATTTGAGAACAAGAAATGTAACAGCATTGATACCTCTAATGATGTATATAACAAAACAAGATATTTCCATTTGTGAATAGAGTTATCACTCTTAGTGGTTCGTTAACAATTCATTGCTATGTAAAACTATTTTGAAACACATTCGCATGTGCACAATTGATGTTAATTTAATTAAGGAACGCATTATCACATTACACGTAGATGCGATGTTTTTATGTAGGCCTTATGAAATATTGAAAAGATGAGTGTATGGAGATATATTGTAAAAATTATGACGTAGGGAAACGTGGACGTTCACTGGATTTCATCGCTTTAAGCCTACGGTGACCGAGTCATGTGTTTTGTTCAATATCTTTAGTTGTAAGTATTGTTAAGTGAGGAAAAAATATAAAGAAGATTTAGATCTTGCTATCACAAGGAGACACAACACAAATATACCTAACACGTTAGCATTCATTATATGCATCCCCATAATCCCATAAACGAATGATGCTTTAGATGCAATGAGTGGCTGATTTGAGTTGATTTGACGTTAATCAAATCGGAAGCAAACTTTACCGAGCATTACTATTTTCTGTACAGTTCTCTAATAATGTTTATACAATCGCCTGGTATCACTAATATGATTGAACAGCCATAGTCCATGTATCAAAGGCAGTGACACGTGTACTCATCGCTGTTTCAGCCAAAAGCTAAATCCCTAGACCCCTCTTCTCAGATGCAGTTGTCTTCTTTTCTCGTTTTCAGCATTGTCAAGAAAACGTTTGGGAACATCACAAAGAATCGTTTGATATAAAACCTTAAATTGTAGTAGAAAGGGTGGCAAGCGTGGATCTAATTCACTATAAACGATCACTCCGGGGAAATAGCATCCAAAATAGCTGTTGATCATGTCAATTTCTTATCTCGACAGCGTTAACTTCTTTGTATTGAAGGAACTTTTTGTATGAGATGATAGGCGGAAAAGTATCGCCAATTCTTGTTCCCTCTGAATATCGATAAATTTTAATGTTGTTATGGAAACTTGTTAAATTCTGTCAAGGTTTTTGATGGGTGAATATCATAAATGCCCTTATTATAGCAAAATGACTCCGAGTTAAGCCATGCATGACTTTGCATGCTAATTTTGTTTCAAGCATTGATTGTCATATTTTTGACATGCATTGGTGTGTAATATACATTGGTGTTCTAGCACATCCAGTGGTGCGCGTTAGCCCACCATGATAGATATGCTAGAACACCAAATGTATGTTACACACAAATGCATTTCAAAATATGACAGCCAATGCTTATATTTACATTTTAGTAGTCATTATCGTTTAAAAATAGATAAAAAAATAAAGCATGAAAATATAACTTATTCGTTTGCATAGAGAAATAATATCAGTCGATAAAACAGCCAATGATTTGCCAGGAAATACTGTGTGGCACTGGTCATGGACAACCGACTAAATAATAGCAGTAGATGAAATAGTCCTATCAATAAACCAGATATACAAAGATAAATACAACACTTCAATTCATTTCAAACATTTAAATTAGAATCCATTTTTATATTAATCAATTTTAAGAATATTATAACATTTCTGCAGTGAATTCTCACACTGACTTAAACCCAGTGTTTTCTTGACCTTTCAAACTCTGATTATGGTATTTCAGTACGTCAGAGCCTAACTGTCAATGTTAATTTTTGGAAAATAACATACATTGGGCTTAACAGTAACATATAGGTACTGTTCAGAAAGATTAAAACAATGAACAAAATTACCAAATGTTGGCTAACCGTTTTCAAAAACGACAGTTGTTGTCCCGAAAATTTAAGCATCATACAGTTTAGATACATGTATACAGTACACTGCACTTCCGTTACATATGTTAAAATTTGCTGGAAACTCTCGAAAAAACAATTAATGAGTTAGAGAAGATAAATAAGTTGATAAATAATATATACTGATTCCTGTATTAAAAAGGTTACATATTTTTTTTACTATGTGTAGATTTGTAAAACTGTACGTGTGACAGAACTTTTGGAAGGCAGTGTTTTTTTCCTTTTATGAACCCACAACATTTAAAAACGATCTGATATATCGAAGGTTTCTGGCGGTTATATTGGGATATCAAGCTTGTTCTTCGTGAGAGGTAAAAGTGGGAACCCAATACAAGCAAGAACTCATTCTATCTTTGGTTAAGGAGTTACAGTAATTTTACTTAATCATGTATTTTGAGATTCAAGAGTGACCTTGTGGCGAATATAGAATATATGGGTTTTTTAATGATAAACGATAAACACTGATGAGCATCAGAATTTTCATATTGACAATTCAAAATATAGAACTCTCAAGTATATTGAATTGTGTTTGAGCATGACGGATCAGTCTCAAAATGCATTTTTCGTAACAAGGGTTCAAAAGAGTGAATCATGAACTTGGTAAAGGTCGTTTCTAAACTTTCTGAGAAAAAGTGGAAACAATTTCAACAATTAAATCAAAGATGACTGTATATCGGCCATTTTATGGTTAGATCAGTTAAAATGCATTATCCATAACCAGGACTCAATGGGAGTCTACATTTTATGTATGAAATTAGAATAAAAAATAAATGAAAAGAACAGTAGTAAATAAGCGTATCCTTTCACCGAAGTCAGTTAATGATAAATTAAACGAAGAAAGTTTACTGTATGTGGCACAATCCATCTTTCTTCTGATATTGCCCTACAGGTAGAGCGTTATTCTGTTTAGCGCTCGCCCATGTGAGGTAGGTTCTAGGTTCTGTCCTCTGGCCGAGACACACCAAAGTCTATCAAAGTGGTATTCTCTGATCCTGGTTGGCGCGCAACATTTAGAGAATGGGACAACTGGTTCGCTCGTTGTCAGTTTAATGTGACTGAGTTGGGTGTGTTATTGGCGTCATCGACTGCATGCTTCAATGACATAGCACTATAAAAAGGGAAAAGTTCCATTATACAAAAGACGTAACACGAACATATAAAATTCCCCCAAAACACGCAAATCACACAAGCAAGACACCACATACAGGGAAGGCCGTTCTTACATAACCCTGACTCTTGATAGGACGTAAATATGATAAACCAAACCCGAGTTTCCAAAAGATATCGTCTTATTGACTGATTTACAATCACACAAAAGCCCGCCTGAAGACGCCTGCTTCATCACGCCTAAAGACGTATCACACCGCTGCTAATAATAGAAGATGTAATTATGTTCGAATCATCATCACATCAAACTATGATTGTAATGCGTGTTGATAAACGACATTTATAGTCATACTTAAGTTGAAAATACAATAAATAACTAGTTAATTCCATTTCAAATCCTTCGCTGTAGGTTTGACTTCGATTGATATCGAATCGATATATGACTATCAAAGTAATATCGTTGTAATATATCTCGACACTTGATACCACTCTGCCTGAAGAATCACTTTCCAAATGTCTCCACTTTCATTTCTATTCTGTCAGTAATTTGAAGATACAGACAAGTAATTAACGGGAAATATAAGAAAGCGTCTGGGTAACTGATACGCTTCTGTACAAAGACTAATATTAGGAACCAATGGCGGATTTACAATGAACTTAAATGTATCCGGATTCCGACGCCGACTCAGAGGTTTAAAACGGCCTAAAGCGCTGCCTTTAACTTGGCAGCTGTGAAAATTTCATTCAAAATTCAAAAAGCAATAAATGAAGTAGACCTTGAAATTCTAAAATTGAAAATAATCATAACAAGTATATAATAGGCTGGGTTCGTAGTCTACAACGCATACATATCCTCGAGCACGGTTTTCTTGAAATCAATTAGAATTGGACGCTCGTGGAGCAACTCCGGCGCTCTCCATTTAAACTTAATGACTAAAATTATACACGGCCAAGTGAGAAACCCACTGTAGTCATAGTGGGAATAGCAAAGAAGCAATATCTATTTTTGTCAAAATAAAAGAACAAATTTATCTAGGGCTGTACTTTACAAACATATATTGTTTACACATTATTTAAATTATTTCCTTAGATGAAGGTCTTAAACGCAAATAGTATGCCCAGGCAAAATGACCTCAGATTAATTGACTTGAAAGATCAGGACCTTAAATTCAACTGAAATTAACCTCAAGATGAGGTTTATTCAACATTTGCAATTACATTTGACCTGATAAAAAGTACATGCACGCGCAATCCGCACATGGTTAAGAAGGTATCAATGATAAGACACGATGCCATAAACCAAAAATCATATTATTTTTTCGCCATTGCATTCAAAATAGCAAATATGACGTTTTAATTTTAATCACTTTGATTCTCGGGCATATTTTTCTTCAAGGGTCCGAATATATCGGGTCATGTTTGATTATCAAAATTCGATTAAGGATGGCTATATTTAGTACATCAAATATTGTAATAGTTTGAATCATTAATCTGTATAATTTTTATTGTTAACTAGCTAAATCGAGATAAACCCCCTTTAGTCAGCCATCTGAATACATTACTATGAGAACACTCTGAACGTAGTGCAATGAAGTTACAGACTATCGTTTGTGTATTCAGATCAACAAATTAAATCAACAAATGTATATACATTGCTTAGATAACGATAATGCGTCATTGGATATCAATACGCAGTATGTTATGTCTATGGTTCTGCCTTGCGATGACCAATAATTGTGGTCACTAGATCGTTCCCCTTTACGTGGACTGTTTAGTTGTCCAGCTTCTAGATGACTAATAGAAATTTTGACCCACTAATGACCGACCATACCACTACTCAATTACCCATTATCAATATAGACGAATCATAAAAAGTATCCATACATGACGAATATAAAACTCTGTTGATGTCACTATCCATTCAGACTAAATATTGCTGTGGAATCTATGACTAATTCAGTTTTGCAATGCAAACTCAAGAATTTTGCCATTGGAAGAGCAACGGAACTTCCGAAGAAAATAGCATTGCTCAATTTTGACCTTATTCTAGCAGCGGAAGTACGCCCCTCTCTCTCCGATAACAATAATGAAGCATAAAAAATAAAACACAAAAATACATGAAACTGTGTTTCGTCTTTGCCTTAAATAAATTATTACACAGCCCATTGCTTACAAGTATAATATTTCAAAATTAAATCATAGACCGTATTCCAACAAATGCATTCGGGAATTTTTATGTCATTGTTTTCTTGTATGTAATTCAAGCGAATTGCAAACCTTTTGTTCGGAACCCCTTATGTGGCCATCACTGAAGTTTATGTCAAACATAACACTGAATACCGTTATAGAAGCTTCTTGCAGAAATTGTTTTGGTCCCAGACAATCATTAACGAGTTAAGATCCGAGGTGTCCCGAGAGAATCATTTCGTCCGTTTCATATATACGTATGTATAGACGAGTATGTGACATTTACGTCAATGACGTCATTAGCTAGGGCAAAACATAACAATTCAATAAACGTTTCTCGCGCTGATCAGGACTTAAGTCAAAGGAAGGTATAATGTGTTTAAAGCCCCAGAAAGTGCGCCTCAAACGTTTGAAAAATATGATTTTGTTTCGCACAATAGACATTCATTGATGCAACAATCTGTCGATTTAAAAATGTCTGTAGACATGCAAAACTATGGCATTAAGCATCATTCATGTGGATTTGTTATAATCGGCTGATTTTAGGCACATATTATGGTTTTATTGAGTTTCTTTCAATGTTAACATCCTATCAACAGTCTAGTGTCAATACTGTCACGCATGTACTTATGTATCTATCCTACAGAATGCGCTAGAAGAATTATGCCTGCTGCCCTCATTGCAAAAGGCGACTAAAATTGACATCCTCTCATTCAGGTTTAACATTCTCATGTCTCTCTTGTCAACGTCCTCAAATGTAGCGCTCGCCCGTGTGAAGAGAGCTCAAGGTTCTGTTCCCTAACCGAGATATACCATATACGTAGTCTGTCAACGTGGTAGTTTTTGCTCAAAATAAATGTAGAGGGACGATTGCCCATTTTCAGCATAATTTGATGGTGGGTGTCCTGTTCGGCGTCTCTGGCTGCATGTTTCATTGGGATTGCACTATAAAAAGGCCCGAGTTCAAAGTCTGCGGTATATTCGTGTTTTGCATACATGCATTAGAGGAACATAAGTTCTTTGTGTAGTGCTATCCCACTGAACCGTATCACCGAAAACACCTAACATGCATACCGCACCCGATCACAGTATACTGATAACGGACAATCTCCCTTGAAGGCAAAAGGTGAGGCGGTCTCAATGGAGACGTTAGAAAGGATAAAGTCATTAGAAAGAAAACAGATACAATCATAATTTTACTCGCATTTTGTGGTCATGCAATATGGGGATCAGGTAATGTCTAACGCCTCACATTTGTTGAATGCAAATACACACACACGTGCAACCAATCGAACGCTCGCTGTTCAAGGTGCAACAACTAACACTTGACCGGCCCTAGATCTACTGTACTAAATACCCAAGACGTATTTACGTGTAACCTGAGGCCGTGCCATAATAATAGAATGGTTAGTACTTTCAATATCTTCTCGAATAAAGTTTCTAAGAACCATATATAGATCTATACAGTTAAATTAAAAGTAATGAATGAATTCATACCTTTTTTCCACGTGCGAGATCCATTTTGATTATAACATAAACAAACTCGGAAATTCTAATAGAAGAGATGATATTTTCAAACTAAAAATAAGCACTGCACTCAACTAACAAGGTTTCATTGAAGTCATATCGTCAGCTAGATCACACAATATGTGTTGTGTTAAGCATGTGTTAACTATGTGTTTTGATTACATGTATTGCATTAGTGTGATTCTTGAAAACTACACTACATTTTGTGACTTTTAAGTCATATGACAGGGTCAAGATGACCTGTTAGTTGTCAGTTTCGTCCGTCGTGCGCGAACTTTCACATTTTGAACTTCTTCTCAGGTTCTAACAGTGTGAAATTCAAGATGGCGGTTGTGGCGGCCACATTTTGAACTTCTTGTTAAGTTCAACCGGTGCAATTTGGCTCAAATTTGCCTAAAATGATCCTGACATGGTCCTGAAAAAGTGTTGTTATTATTCGGGTCGATCTGAAATCAAAGAAGGTCGCCACAGCCGCCGTCTTGAAACACATTTTGAACTTCTTCTTTAGTTCAACCCATGTGATTTAGCTGAAACTTGCATGAAATAAACTTGACGGGGTCCCGACCAAGTGTTGTTATTTTTTCATTCGATCCGAAATCCACGATGGCCGTCTCAGCCGCCATCTTTAAAACATATTTTGAACTTCTTCCAAAGTTCTACCAGTTAAGACGAAAAACTAGCATAAAACGATCCTGACATGGTTCCAACCAAGTGTTGTTATTTTTCGGGTCTGTCCGAAATCCAAGCTGGCCGCTACAGCCGCCATCTTGAAAACACATTTTGAACTTCTTCTTCTTGAGTTAAACTAATGTGATTAAGCTTAAACTTGCCTGACATAGTCCCAATCAAGTGTTGTTATTTTTCGGGTCGATCCGAAATCCACGATAGCCGCCATCTGAAAACATATTTTGAAATTCTCTTAAGTTATACCGGTGCGATTTGGCTCAAACTTGCCTAAAATGATCCTGACATGGTCCGGACAAAGCGTTGTTATTTTTCGGGTCGATCCGAAATTTCAAGATGGCTGCCGCACCCGCCATATTGAAAACATTTTGAACTTCTTCTAAAATCTACCGGTTCGATTTGACTGAAACTTGCATGAAATGATCCTGACATGGTCCCGACAAAGCGTTGTTATTTTTCGGGTAGATCCGAAATCTCACGATGGCTGCCGCACCCGCCATATTGAAAACATATTTTGAACTACTTCTTAAATCTACACGATTTGACTGAAACTTGCGTGAAATTATCCTGACATGGTCCCGACAAAGTGTTGTTGTTTTTCGGGTCGATCCGAAATCCATGATGGCCGCCATAGCCGCAATCTTGAAAATACATTTTTAACTTCTCAAGTTCTACTGATGCGATTTGGCTGAAACTTGCATAAATGATCCTGACATAGTGTTGTTACATCTGTGGTTGATCCCAAATAGAAGATGGCTACCATGACACCATATCTAATTAATTTTCTATATGACTATTGCGAAGGTAGTCAGATGACCGTTAAAGCCAATGGGCCTCTTGATCTTTTTAGAGTTTTCCTGGGGCTCTTTGCTATTTTATTGTGCTCTGTCATTGAATACACATGCAGTTGGCCTTGAATATGCGATCTGAGAGGACACATTAAATACTTCAATAGCACGGCTGCTTTACTGAGAAAAACATGTATTGTTTAATAGCGATCTATTAAAATATGTGTTGTTTTTAAGCAAATAAACATACATGCAACTTTTTGTGATGTTAAATTTCATATCTCCCCAAATTCATTTCTGAATCCCAAGTGGTTCAAATTTCCAACAACAAAGTTATAAAAATATTTCTTTCTCAAGTTTGTGAGTCTAATTTGAGACCTTAACTTACACCAGTAGAGTAGTACACTTACTAGGCCTATTCAATTACAGTGTTATAATGTTCCCCGTTTAATGTTATCTGATAAAGCGTTAACTATGTTTCCATTATGTTCTACACAATCACATAAAAGTTAAATCGATATTGATTATAATAGGATGTGCCTACAGGATTGGAAGGAAAACCCCTATGACCAGTTTATTTCCTAAAACAATCACTCCCAGAAGACTTGTTTCGGAGCCTGAATATTAGTTTGAATGACAAATACATTACAAGTCAAGATTTTAATTGTTACTGGATCCGGAAATGTATGTTTTGGTGCCGTAACCGTATCCCATGTCTGCATTTAGACATACGGGTAATGTTTCTAGATAACCCAAGAAAGAACCCGTCCTGATCTTCGTAGACAAACCGAAAACGAATCGTTATATACATCAATATAAACGTACTGGGAATCCGTGCTTACCTTCATCAACTTGCACAAACAAGAAACAGATATCGTTTTCATCAAAATTTCGACATCTTATGTATTGATAAATTGAACTCCTATCATACCCTCTCAACTATCAAACACCTCGCACTACACACACGTTACACACCGCATACATGGGATGCCGTCATAACATGACCCTTGGTATGAATAGGACGTTAACTAATCAAACAAACAATGATTATGTACATCGACATAAACTAACCGGATATATGTTAGCGTTTTTTTTTTTTTTTTTTTTTTTTTTTTTTTACAAAACCGGAAATACGTTATCATGTACATCGTCACAGTTAAACCAGATATCCGGTAGTAATTTTTTACAAAACCGAAAACCGTCGTTTTATGCATCGAAACAATTTACTAGGAAATCGTTATCATTAACATTGACATAGAAAACCAGAAACCATTTTCAATGATCTATCAAGTAATGAAACCTGTGTAACCCTAAGTTCGTGTATACGTTGACGCATGTTGGATGTAATTTTATTTAACGTTAAAATGACACAAACTAAGAGAGTCTTGTGATTGCTAAACGATTCCAAAGTATCCAGTAACTATGGATATTTGAATCTATAAAAACTTTCCTCCTGATAAAAAATGTGCATAAAATACAAGAATATGCCATGAAAGAACTAACTTTAAAGTTTACAAAATTGCGCTGTCAAAATAATGATGAGCATATGTCAATGGTTCAGCTCGTAAAAACTTTTAAAAAGACCGAACCGGATGAAATTCAAGAAGAAAGATCAGCAACTAATCAGAAATAGCGGGAATAAACATTACAAAAATTCAAGATAGGCACCTTTTATTTTTTTTTTCATTTCATATAAAATTGAAGAAATGCACATTTAGAGACTTTAGAAGACCGATGATCAGACTTGATCCCTGCAGTATGGCTTCTAGAGACAACTAGTGGAAAAATTAGTACTGTCTTTAAAACAAAATAACAGCAACTTTAAATGTCAATATCCGTGAGAAATCCTCCAAAATATTGTTACTACAGTAGGACAGTATCTGTATCAACGTCAGCGATTCTCTTCTGCAACACAGGGTCCGTAGATTCGGACACATAACTACCGAAAAACATTTTTTTTCTGGAAATATATTTCCTTAAATGGGTCAACCAGTCTTTGTTTTAGGCGCGTATCTGTATTGGCAAATAACGAGTTTGTAACGAGATAATGGTTACTAGCCTGGCTGGGGGTGTTAGAGATCACGGTCAGTAGAGGAAAAATAATACAAGATGTCTATAATGGCTAATGGTGGAAGGGAATGTCTATAGTCTCATCTAACTTACAGCACTTCTGGTTACTGGACATAATATCACTCTGACAGAGTCATACAGGCATGTATCATTACTTATAGAGGATACCAATGTCATGTGACAAGATTCTTACTATCATAGTATACTGTCTACATATATACCACAGTAATTTGAAAAGTATTCTGTCTATATTGACCTATCATATATAATGTGTATTTAAAAATATTCTCGGACAATTGTTTCCGTGAGGGGTGGGTGAATGGGTGTTGTACAGATATAGTGATCTGCTGCATTCAATGTGAGTATAAGGGATGTTATTCACAGTAGGTCAGTTTAGTTCGATTTTTTAAATAACACTATAAAATTGACATGGATTCGTGCTGTTTGTAAGAATTAATATATACAGTGTACTGTTAATCAACTTCCTTTTGCGGCGCCCTATTTTCGGGTTTCCATGCGTAAGGACGATTTAATTTCGCGAACTAGTCTTATACGGTTCTAGTTTACTTGTATTTGCAAACAGTTTTGAAGAGTTCCATTATAAATTAAGAACATTAATATACTTATACACCGCAGCTCCAAAGACATACAATATCATCTTAAATGACTGTTGTTTGTTTGTTTGATTAAATTTACGTCCTATTTACAGCCAGAGTCATGTAAAGACGGCATCCCATGTCTGCAGTGTGTAGCGTGTGTGAAGTACGCGGTGCGTGTTTCGGGAGATGAGGTATATTTGTGTTGTATCTTCTTGCATAGTGGAACTGTTGTCCTTTTTTATTTAAGCATTGGGCGTCTTTCAGTTGGCATTCATAGCCAAAAAGCGCTTCATGTTGGATTTGCCTCTGTCCAGTTGGCATTCATAGCCAAAAAGCGCTTCATGTTGGATTTGCCTCTGTCCAGTTGGCATTCATTGCTTATATGACTGCCAACTGCGCTTTTTAAGGTGTCATAGTGGGACTGCAGTGAAACTGTAAATATAGGGCTTTATCACTGAAGCATGCCGCCGACGACACCAAGCAAGACACCCCCGTCCCGTCACATTATACTTAAAACGGGCAAACCAGTCGTCCTACTTCCTGTATGCAGAGCGCGAAGCATGAGCAGAAATTACACCTTTATAGACTTTGGTGTGTTTCGACCAGGGGACAAAAACTAGAGCCTACCTCACAGGGGGAGCGCAAAACAGAAGGCCAAAAGTGAGGCAGTGTCAAAGGAGACCATAGGAAGAGGAGAAAAGAAAAAATCCTAAATTTGGCTGTTAATTGAACAATAATCTAACAAACCAAAAAAATCCGTTTAGTTTTGGTTTAACGCACGGGGTATCAGTAAATTTACAGCAATTTTAAATTGGAAATAGTCTTACTTCACCAAAGTAATTTTGCAGTACACAATTAAAGTATTTATTGCACAATATAACATTGTAATTCGCCATATCCTACCAAAGGAACAAGGGAGAGGAGTGACCACAACACATGGCTAAGGTCCTCTAGTACAATTTACTTAAAAGACAAAATATGTTTCTTGAGAATGGCACCAAAGAAAGTAAAACGGCACTCTGAGTTATTTACCATAAAAACCTCGTAAGCGATAGAGATGAAATTGCGAGCCATGGTAGACTGTGTATCCAGAATTACAGTAATGAGTGATGCGACGCAGCCATATTGTCGTCCAAAACAATCTGTTATATTGTGTTAGGCCATCGTACGGCAGACGAAGCTGGCGGACAAACCGGAACTGCCTGCTACACGATGGGGATATATCTGGCACCTCTGACCCACCAGAAAACTAGGGGCTATATTTAAAGGAAGCAAATGACCGACGAATCGACTTCCTCAGACAATATATGTTCATATAAAAATGGCGGAGATTCTTTCGTTGGCCCAGCAGCGTTTGTTGATGACTTGAGCTGTATTTCAACATTATGAATTACCCCGAAAGACAGGGAGACAGCATTTTGAAGATTGATGGTGACTTTATATCCTATAAATGTCTACTGGCGAAAGGTCGAATTGACGCTGAAAAGTTTAACTATGGACCTGTTTTGGCAGTCTAAAAACGGTACAGACACACCTGTGTCACAACTTTTTAGCGCCCTGGAAACTTAACTAGTCATATCAACATGTAAGCAAAATGTGAATAATACTGTGAATGCACAATTGTATATTAATGCATGCATGTCAATGCAAAGGCTTATGCAAATGTAAAGTATACAGCTTTGCACAACTTTACCGAACACCATACAAACTGTTCTTTCAAAGAAAGTTACATTAATGCACACTATACGATCAGTTAATATACGAACGTGCATTGTATCTACGTCTGTAGCAAGCAGAGCATTTAGGCAGGTTAACATCTACATTGACTTTTGCAAAGCCGTATTGCGCAGATGCAAGTGAATCGAAAATCAAAACTCTCACTTTTATCCGAAACAAGATTTTTGTTAATATCTGATAGAAAAATCATGCAACGTAAAACTCTCAAATGTAGATATGACATTTCAAAGGATTCACCCTTATTAGTCCTTGGATGGTGCCATTGGAGGGGGGGGGGGGGGGGTTACAACCGACTTTTATCTGTTTCAAAAAAAGAGACAAAAACACGTCCAAATTAAACAAAAAGTCAGTTTGATCAAAATGTTTTAATTTCGTCATAAGTTTGATCATAACTGGTTGTAGATTTAGGGACACTTGGATGTACAGTTATACGGGTGGTGCCATGTAATCAGAGAACGCCGACTAGACAGAGACTGGGATTGACGCCAATCACACCTCTCAATATCTCTGATCCCGCATATTCTGTAGATGTAATCTGCCCAAGCTGTCCATTAATAGTGAAAAAATGTCTATAGAAATTTCGAAAAATGACGAACAAAAATTGCAATGGTATTAATTTCTTTAAGATCAATATTCCCCTCTTCTTCCCAGACAGAATTTACGGATATTCTGAGAATTTACGGGTGTCAAGTGTCATAAGATTTTTTCGGATGCCATCCTTAAACTTATATGTGCCGGGCGCCATTACTGAGCGAAATTTCGACATATTTTTCTTCAGCTATAAGCTATAATGAGCAATCAAACGGACTGACAACAATGTGTGATGCCTTATAAGCATTGGTTACAACACATAATTTACACATTGTTATATTTCTATATTTACATTTTGTTTTTATGCCTTTCATATGTTAAGATGGAAACATACCTACAGAAACCACTTAACAATAACTATTAGTATATAACGTGACTTTTTCTCGTGTTTTCATTGGCTCAGCCCCCGGGCACTATTTAGCCATAGTCCCGGGAATATGGTTTACCGCGGGACTATGATTTAATGTCGCAGTTTGGAAACTCGAATGCTGACGAATTTACAAAAGAGCAAAATAGCAAATATAGAAATATACAGTGAGTATATTCAAAGATTTCTGCCTAAAAAAATGTATTTAGACGCCTCCGACCATGACATTTCAATACATTAGACGTGGCAGCACTCGTTTAAATTAATTGTTATTGGTGATCGTACATAATTGTTTGTCCAGTCATTTTTTTCAACTCGTTATGTACTAAAAACATTATTGCCTTCTCTTTTGAGGGCACTATGGTCTCATAGTGTTGTCTTGTGATGGAATAGTACCCTCGCCTCCGGCTCGGGTACTATGCCATCCCTCGACAACACTATGAGACCAGTGCCCTCAAAATAAGGCAATAATATATAAAAACAAAGATATATCCATTCAGATCCCCCGCCAATGGAGATATCAAAGCTGAAGTAAGTTTGATTGTGGAGACTTATGTATATGAAAAAAACCCAGGAAAAAGTGCAAAAAGTGAAAACCTTAAAATAGCAAAAGGCACTACCAGACCATAAGACCAATGTGTCTATGAAGTGGAAATATCTCTTCTGGTTTTAGAGTTATGCTCCGAAAATGAACCTGCTACAAAAATATGATATTTTCAGCAATGTTTCTATGGTTACAGAAAAAAGCACAAAAAGTGAAAACCTAAAAATAGCAAAAGGCACTACTAGACCATAAGAACAATGTGTCTATGAAGTTTCATGGAAACATCTCTGCTGGTTTTAGAGTTGTGCTCCGGAAACGATTCTTACACAAAAATCTGCCATTTTCAGCAATGTTTCCATGGTTACAGAAAAAAGTACAAAAAGTGAAAACCTTAAAATAGCAAAAGGCACTACTAGACCATAAAAAGAATGTGGCTATGAAGTTCCGTGCATATATCTCAACCGGTTTTCCAGTTATGCTGCGGAAACGAACCTGCTACAAAAATATGATATTTTCAGCAATGTTTCCATGGTTACGGAAAAAGTGCAAAAAATGAAAACCTAAAAATAGCAAAAGGCACTACTAGACCATAAGAACAATGTGTCTATGAAGTTTCATGGAAATATCTCTGCTGGTTTTAGAGTTGTGCTCCGGAAACGATTCTTACACAAAAATCTGCCATTTTCAGCAATGTTTCCATGGTTACAGAAAAAAGTACAAAAACTGAAAACCTTAAAATAGCAAAAGGCACTACTAGACCATAAGACTAATGTGCCTATGGAGTTCCGTGCATATATCTCAACCGGTTTTCCAGTTATGCTGCGGAAACGAACCTGGTACAAAAATATGATATTTTCAGCAATGTTTCCATGGTTACGGAAAAAGTGCAAAAAATGAAAACCTAAAAATAGCAAAAGGCACTACTAGACCATAAGAACACTGTGTCTATGAAGTTTCATGGAAATATCTCTGCTGGTTTTAGAGTTGTGCTCCGGAAACGATTCTTACACAAAAATTTGCCATTTTCAGCAATGTTTCCATGGTTACAGAAAAAAGTACAAAAAGTGAAAACCTTAAATAGCAAAAGGCAACTAGGTTTTCCAGTAATGCTGCGGAAACGAACCCGCTACAAAAATATAATATTTTCAGCAATGTTTCCATGGTTACGGAAAAAGTGCAAAAAATGAAAACCTGAAAATAGCAAAAGGCACTACTAGACCATAAGAACATTGTGTCTATGAAGTTTCATGGAAATATCTCTGCTGGTTTTAGAGTTGTGCTCCGGAAACGATTCTTACACAAAAATCTGCCATTTTCAGCAATGTCTCCAAGGTTACAGAAAAAAGTACAAAAAGTGAAAACCTTAAAATAGCGAATGACACTACTAGACCATAAGACTAATGTGCCTATGGAGTTCCGTGCATATATCTCAACCGGTTTTCCAGTTATGCTGCGGAAACGAACCTGCTACAAAAATATGATATTTTCAGCAATGTTTCCATGGTTACGGAAAAAGTGCAGAAAATGAAAACCTAAAAATACCAAAAGGCACTACTAGACCATAAGAACATTGTGTCTATGAAGTTTCATGGAAATATCTCTGCTGGTTTTAGAGTTGTGCTCCGGAAACGATTCTTACACAAAAATCTGCCATTTTCAGCAATGTTTCCATGGTTACAGAAAAAAAGTACAAAAAATGAAAACCTAAAAATAGCAAAAGGCACTACTAGACCATAAGACCAATGTGTGTATGACGTTTCGTGGAAATATCTCTACTGGTTTTAGAGTTATGCTCCGGAAACCATTCGTACGGAAGGACGGACGGACGGAACCCATTTGTATATCCCCAGCCAACTTCGTTGGGCGGGGGATAATAACACTGTAAAATTTGTAATAAAATTGTAGACAGCAGTTTGGCGTCATGATCGGACAATATGTACTCATTTCAATGCACTGTAGATTTAAAGATTTAAAACACATTTTCATGTCTTATTTGTACTTGTAAAATTAAAGGTAATACATGCTAAGTATTGAAGTTATCGAAAATGTTGGTAATATTTGGTGTTGAATTAAATATTAAAAGCTCTTCTTGATTCGTGAGTATGAAAATTACAGCGCATATAACTTTAGATGACTCCGGTTGTTAATAACAAAGAAAGATACTAAGGTATTTCGACATATCATAATTAGTTCTTCAACTTCTGTTTTAAACGTAGGTCCTTGTTGTTTCACCGGCTTTTCTCCGCCTCTTGATTATGACATTTCCATTTATGACTTTTACGTAATCAAAACAAACCATATCCACAATTTTCATATTTCAAACATATAGTCTTTAAATAACAACCAACCTGTATGACTATACGGTCGACTAATTACGTTGGTACACTTCTAAAACAAAAAACAAAAAACTCATCAAAAATCTGTGTTTCAATGATATTGAATTTCACTGGTAGAAGATATTATAGCATTAACAACGACCCACAAAGTTAATCCGCTGCTCGGCCTGATAATCAAACTAACCTGCTAGAAAATGCGAAATAAATCGAATAAACTACAGCTCCGGCAGCATTCGTTCCTGCAAATGACTACAGTAAGAGTTGTAACACAGCTAACCCACTACTAATTGTCTTAAAGACTTTTCACAGTCAGCCGGTACAGTGAGAATCGGGTATTAACTATTTCTTAAACACAACCATCTATCTTAACCTATGGGGTTTGCGTTCGACGGTTCACATTTACAGGCGATTAAATATCAATACAAACGATTTAAAAAGGTAGAGGTTTACTTTACAGTGTCAACAGAGCTTATTGTGTTCAGGTAATAGGGTGGATTTTAAAATACAGCGAGGAAAGTTTAAACACAATGTGGTAAGTCATAACAATCCATAAAAAACTTCATTATTTAAAAATATCCGCTTTAACAGTAACGCGCTTTCCCCAAACGTGACCTGTTTATTGGTCCCCCCTGCAAATATAATTTATTAGTTTGGAAACGAATAACGGTATAAATCATTTAATATATTTAGTATAATTTAATCGTAAATTATATACTATAATGATCGCCTATAAATACATATTTAGTTTGCTCTTAGTTCTGATCAGTACGTATGCACCAGTGTAATGTGTGTGATCTTGAGAAGCATTTGATCATCTCAATATATTTCATGAATTTAATTTATATCTATTATCTAGAGAGTTTATAGTTCAGAATATTTTCCCATAAATAGAATATAAGTTTAAATCTTTGAACCTTATACTCTAACTATGACAGAACATGTATCATGCTATAAGTTTATAATAATTATTCTTTAAAGATAAACAAATTAATAACAAAAAGCGATATTTCATATGAAAAGTACGTGCACGTGAGTAATGCCATTCGTGTCCTTATTTATATCATTTCTTTAAGTAAATATCAACACCGAAACTGTTCCTTTCACGACTATTCATAAACACGTCATCATCCAAATCGTCACTAGCTACCTCATCAACCTCCTTAATGACGTCACTCCAGCTGGCGTCAGACGATGCGCGTTCGTTTGTAGATCCAATATATCCCAACCCTTTTTCTTTATCTTGATTGTATGATGTCTTCTGGTTAGTTACTTTACTCTCACTTGCTATAATTGGTAAAGCTATATATTTAAACATATCTTCACCATGTGTTGGTATTTGTCTCTTGGTATTCACGCGTGACTGATTTGGCAAGAGTTGTTGGATAGAACTGAGCCGCCGATTTTTCTCCAAAGACTCCCGAACGATTGGCATTTGTTTTAGGAAAAGATGAGCCTGTTTGTCAACTTCTTGGTTTTCACGTTTTTTACTTCTCCGGAAGTGGCCGATGACAAATACACCAACGACCGCCACACCATATACAACTATCACTGCCACAATGAAATGCAAAGCTCCCAAACTGTCATACGGAGGTACTTCCGCATCAGGCCGCGCACGCGTCTCGTTGCATGCGGCATTAGAGATGTTCCCAAAATGAAGTGTGCAGTTGGTGGCATTGAACGCCATATCTAATATTGTATAAAATGTAACATTTAAAAAGTTAGTACAGCCATAACATGCTGTTTAGAGTTACATCTGTGTAAAATCTTGACAAAGAGACATTAAACATCTCATCGTGCGTTTTATTCCAGCTATTTTGTCACGATACAAACGTTCCCAATAAATTGGTCACAATACATGTATTTCCAAAACTTCGTGTCACCGTGTCATGTACCCAAATCTCGTCCCGGGACACATTAAATCCCAAAACTTGTCTCAGAAGATTTACTTCCAAACGTTTAGGTCACATCGTCTTTTAAAACCTCGTGTTGAAGTGTAACCGTTCCCGATACTTGGATTATAATATTAGGTCACAACAACTTCGGTTTATAAAGATTTCCAAATATCGTTAAATTTTCAAAGGTCACTTTATCATTCCTTGAAGTGTTCCTTAAAATCGACGGAAGGTTATCTAAAAACTGCACGTTCTTAACTAGTTCCAAGTCAAGCAATTATAAAGTGTATATTTACCATGCACCACTTGAAATGATCAAAAGCCCACGCAAAATGTCTGACTTCCGTTTTATTTGTAAAGGGTTTAAATACCTTTGCGTTTAAATAGCCGTGACCAGATTTTCCTTATTAAGAACTATAAGTAATGATTTAGCTACCGTAAGCGTGCGATAACTTGTTGTGTTAAGGGGCTCGGTGTGCTATCGAATAGTCTATACACATACTATGATAAATCCGATTACAAATTTAATATATATACGCATAGGTATAATTCATTTGTAGAACATTTAAATCATCATGGCATACGATTGTACATGAGGTCATTAAATGTAATAGAAGATATTTGAATTATAATATCGTACATTCTGAGGCATCATTAGCGTACAACTTGCATTAACTTGTCATTATTTGTGTAGCAAAGGATAGATGTACCTATGTTTTAATACTGTATATGTATTATCAATCTCCCAAAGAAATAGGATAGCTCACTTAATAGGTAAACGTAACCTAGATCAAAATATATAATGTTTCAAAAAACTATTGTTGCTTCTTTTTAAATTTCCAAATGAGCATATCAATAAACAATGAAAAAAACATATCTTTAAGAAACAGACTATTGCTAACGTATCATGGCATTTTGTTTTGATATTTTGTATGTCTACGCCGAGAAACGACCGGTCGATCCTGTTTAACTTCCACACAAACTGTTTTTATGCATGCTTATGTCATTTAAGTATCCATGTACTCTAAGGATTCACAAAACTGAACAAGTTGAAAAATGAAAAAAAAAGTCTCAGGCTTTTATCAATAAAAACAATTAGGGAAATATGGAATTCATCAACAGAAATGTTGTATTTTGTAGAGAGACACATCCTGTATCTCAATGTTAAATAAAAATAAGGTGTGAGGCAATAAGATTGATTTTATGATTCTTTAACATAGCCATATAATGATCAGGCAGTATTGGCATGTGTTTCCCCACACAGTATTTAATTTACAAAATGACAACAAGGAAATAATATCGAGAGCGGAGCTGGTTTAAGATCTCCGGATGCTGACAAAGGGCGGAGTGTCACCCCTAAATCCGGTAAAACACATAAGATAGAGTGATTTAATCCAATCAGGTGAAAATGATTGCAGACGTTTTATTTGGAGCATTCGAGTAGTTCTCATCTTACAGTCACATAAAGTGTTATCAACGTTAATGTAGTTTTATTAACTCCATGCAAGATCGTCGTAAAAATGTCAATTACGGGACCCTCTTCCAGACTTTTAACTCTGACAGTACCAATTTCTTCATTTTCGCAATTTTTACAATACAGAATTGAGTTTAATGATTTCAAACTAGGGTTTATATGTACATCGGATCGTGCAAGTTGTTCGATCAAACTGTCTTCTTTGCAACAACGCGCTTTTGCTACTCGTGGTGTATTAGAAATCGATGACGCGCCGAGTCCAAGACAACATGGGTACGGGAGACAATAGGCGTTAGCACGGAAAAGTGTCATCGTATTTAGTAGATAACTGATATATATTTCTAACTTAAACTTTTCTTCAGTGCAGATTTTAAGTGTCATTGCAACCCAGAATATTTATTTGTTTTCTCCGTGTGTAGGTAGACCGTATCATGTCGCGACCATCGCAAACTTTTGGTATATTTGAAAGCAATTTGAACATTTCTGAAAAATAATGGATCTGACCAAATGTAAAATGAAGTTTTGTGTATTTTGTAATGGTTTCATGTGCAAAGGGTTTAAACCAAAGCTTAATCACAAACCTCTCAGACATTTGCTTATAAAATGACAAGTTTTCAATGACTGTCCAATTGGTTTCACATTAAATTCTTCAGTTTGCTTAGAATTTATTCGAAAACTGCATGGAGACAATCTCAAGGGCATAAGGGTTTTCTGCGACTACTAATATAAGGCTATATCCCATACAATAAAACAATCAAGTACAAAATAGGCGAGGTAAAGAATCGATATGAATACGCTTTGACCCATATCCGCTCCGGTATTTTTTACTATTGTTGAAATGGGGCAAATTTTCAAGAAACAATAATGACGTGCGTCCGTCTATCCAAAAACAAAGTAAGAAAGAAATCCGATAGTTTCTTATAGTACGAGAATTGGGTAACGCATCCTTGATAACTATATATTTCAACATGAAGAGGTAACAATTTAATGATAATTGCGGCCGTCGTATTTTATAAGCAAAGAAAGCCTCGTTCTGCATGTACATGTATCATACATTATTGACTGCACGTGCGTCACCGATAACAAGAATGTCTTTTTCAATCCTTGATATTGCAAAAATGAGACGACGGTGTATTCCGATAAAAATAAACTAGGTACGGGTCTGTTTTATAATGTTACATGCCCCATTAATAGCAAATGACATTTATGGCGAATACTATGTGTGTGTATTGTTTCGGGATACTGAAGTATCACCGCCTCAAGTCCCTTTGTCATAGCAGGGAGTCAGGTCCATGTTATAGTGCTGTCTCAATGAAACCTACTCCTATTAACATGGCATTGGTTCAGAAGTGAAAAAAAGGACAATCACTTGTGATAATTTTGCGCTAGATTTGACGAAAATATTCCTAACGATAAAACCATATATATGGTATCGTAGTAATTGCATTATCTTAATGTTTAAATAAATAACGAATGATGAGTACTTTACTTTATCATATTGAAGTAAGAAACCCATAACGGTCTTGCTGTGTTTTTTGCATTGAAGTACTTTTGACCTACATCATTACCGATAACTTCTAAAAGTTTCAAGTATCTGTATAGTATCGTTCAAATCGTTCGTCTTCTGGAAAGTTGTCTTTGATTTAAGGTCTTCAAGTCCAGGACTATAAATACCATATCCATAGTTATCAAGGTTATATGTGAGACGATACCAGATGTCTCTTGGTGGATAGAATGGCAAGATAAAGGTTAGCCTGTTGGCATGTAATCTTACGTGTCACTACTAAACACAAAGCATGCATGGTATCCATATACCGAGTAAGTATGTACCCTCACGGGTTTCTACTGGCGTATAGATTAGCCTCTCGTAAAAGGCAAATGTCGTGACACCATTGAAACCCTCTCAGTAAATTGACAGTTTTAGCCGTAAGATATCGGTAGAATTTGAGCGTCTGTGACGATGGTTGTGGTGCGGGTGTGTGGTCAAAGGAACGGAAGGGGGATAAGATGCAATGTGCGGTATACTTTTTGAATTCCGGTGACTTCATTGTCTGCATTTGGAACCAAGTGTGGGTTGAATACACGATCTGTCCTTCGGAAAGGATATATGTACATAAAACACATGATTTGCACTTAGAACACGCGGTCAGAAATTAGATCACACGGTCAGCACATGTAACGCACGGTTAGCAATTGGAACACACGGTCAGCACATGGAACACACGGTCAGAAATAAGAATACACGGTTAATTAACACTTGAAAAAAAACCTTGGAACACATGGTCAGAACTTGGAATATATGATCAGCATTGAAACACATGATTAGACCCTATAGCACACAGTCAGAATATAGATTGTTTGTTTGTTTGTTTGTTTGATTAATTAATGTCATATTAACAGCTATGGTCATGTTAGGACGGCCTCCCATGTATGCGGTGTGTTGCGTGTATTACATGTTTTGCGAAGTGCGTGTTTTGGGAGACTGCGGTATATTCATGTTGTGTATTCTTGCATAGTGGAACTACTGTTGCCCAGTTTATAGTGCTATATCACTGAAGCATGCCGCCGAAGGCACCAAGCAACACACCCCACCCGGTCACATTATACTGACAACGGGCAAACCAGTCGTCTCAGTCCCTGTATTCTGAGCGCTAAGCAGGATAAGAAACTACCACTTTTAAAGACTTTGGTGTGTCTCGGCCAGGGTACAGAACGCAGAGCCCTCCTCACAGAGGCGAACGCTCAACTCAAGGCCAAAATTGAGGCGGTGCCAAGGGGGAGGCATTAGGAAAGATAAAGTAAGTTAGGAAGAAGGGAAAAGATAAGATCCTAAATTCAGCAGTTACAATTCTAACGCCCTACCTGCAGGGCATAGAACACACGGCCAGAACTTGGAACATAGATACATCCGAGTCTATGAACGCAAAAGAAAATAAGTTTACAACGTGTGACAACACTACACATATAAGTGGGCGGCATTATCGATAGATATCAGGTCAAGCAGAATGTTCCCATTTTTCATCTAGAAAACAAATAGATGTATTTTTATGGGAAACAATCACTGGCACAGTCGATACACCGCCATATACATTAGGCTATACATATGTAGCCATGAAATAAGACGTTCTAGACTTTCTTATAGGAAATATTATTGAATTATATCCGACCTTATTGTACTGTGGCCCACAGGGATTCGGTACACATATCTATACATATATAACGTAGTGTTCCAATGTTATGCTCTTTTTTATTTCATGGCACATATTCGAACAAATTTAGCGTACATTTTAGTACCTAATACAGCTCAAATGTAAAAAGTGAATATTGTTAATTATCATTATTTGGGTTATCATTTAAGGCTGAATTTAATGATACATCTATATGCATGCACGGCAAAAATACTGGTGACTGGTGTTGAGTAATGAAAGAACGGTTTTAATCTTCTCGAAGTGTACTGCAGGGCGATGCTATGAACCATTCTTTTTATTGTTGATATATTTTATTGTTGTAAACTAGGGATATATATATTTTATTTGTGTTCGTTTGATATTTGTTCCTAATCAACCGTTTCCTTTACAACTGGACAGTGCAAATCACTACATACTGCGTATTTAATATGGCACCAATTAATAAAAGAGTACTATGTGTGAATGTAAATGAATTTCCCAGAAGTTGGACTGTATAAGATATGAGATCAGAAACCATAGATGTTATATACTTGAAGGCCATGACTTCATTATAAAATGCTGCATTTGAATCCGTACCTAAAATATATACATGTATCAGGTGAATTGAACGCAACGTGTATAATTTAAGACTTCACAGTTTTATAATTATGAAAATGACTTAATAAAGTTATTATAATTATTTTTGTTGTATTTTGTTTTTAATTTTCTCAGTTATATACGATTTGTATTAGTGTAGCTGGACTTACAGAAAGGGCGTTAAAATTTTACCTGCTTCACCTTCATGATCGTAAAAGGCGACTAAATAGAGGATCTTATTTTTCTTACTAACTTTTTTTCTTCATAACGTCCTAGAACACCACCATACTTTTGCACATTGGTTGAGCGCTCGCCCGTCTGAGGTTCATGTAGGATCTGGGTTCTGTCCCCTTAGCAAGGCATACCTTAGTTTATATAAGTGCAGTTTTTGCTCCTGCTTTGCGCTCAGCATTAAGGACAATGGACGACTAGTTTGCCTGTTGTCAGTATGTGACCGTGCGATGTGGGTTTCTTGGTGTATTCGGCGGTATGTTTCAGTGATTTGCATGTAGTACTATAAAAAGAGGGTTACTATACATGAAGGCACAACGTGAATACACCGCAGTCTCCCAAACACATCGCACCTCGCACTTCACGTACGCAAGACATCACATACACGACAGGCCGTCCTTACATGACCCTGGCTGTTTTATATCACGTAATAAATTAAACAAATTTGTTAAACACTTTGTAAAGGTGATTAAAGTGTAGAAATAATGAATAATTATTTGGCTATTTGGAATATATGTGGTTTTGAAATAAGTCTGAGATATATATTATAAGACTCTTTCATATATGGTTATGAATGATAGGGATATTCTACCCGAGGGTCACAAAATATAGTAAAACCCCAGACTTGCCGAGGGTTTTGCAATATTTTGTGATCCCGAGGGTAGATTATCCCTATCCTTCATATCCACTTATGAAAGAGTATTTTTCTTTCATACCTCGACGTTTTATTGCAATTTTACCACTATAATATCCCGCCATTTTGAAATAAATTCGAAGAAATCCTAGGCTGAAAGTCAATTTTTCATACATGAATATTTACGTGATATTTTCAACCAAAGTTCCGTTGTTTGCATCTTTCATAGTAAAACCAGTCAAGTTTGTGAAAAAAAATGTTAAAATATTACCGAGGAAATGTAAATTTTGTTGACGCCGTGACGTCACGAGGCTTTATTGCATGGGTATTACACCCGTAGGTATGAAAGAAATATTGTTCTATAACTACTTGTCAGTCCTGGAGGTAGGGGGTTAGAAATGTACCTGCTGCCCCTATTGCATGATCATAAGAGGCGACTTAATTTAGGATATTATCTTTTCTTTCTTACTAACTTACATTTTTCTTCCTAAACATCTCTTGACACCGCCTCACGTTTGACCTTCAGTTGAGCGCTCGCCCCTGTGAGGAAGGCTCTGGGTTCTGTCCCCTGGCCGAGACACACCAAAGTCTATAAAAGTGGTTGTTTCTTCTCCTGTTTAGCGCTCGGCATAAAGGGAGTGGGACGAATGGTTTGCTTCTTGTCAGTATAATATGATCGGTTGGGGGTGTTGCTTTGTGTCTTCGGCAGCATGTTTCAGTGATAAAGCACTATAAAAAGGGCAAAAGTTCCACTATACAAGAAGACACAACACGAATATACCGCAGTCTCCCAAAATACACACCCGCACTTCATACATGCAAAACAGCGCATACATGGAGGTCGTCCTTACATGACCCTGGTAGTTAATAGGACGTTAATTAATAAAACGAACGAACTATAAATACTGGACGTATACTTTTTAATTTCTACGTAAATGTCGTAAGTTAATGAAGCAAGGAAAAGCAAATACAAAATGAAATATAGTTACAAGGAATTACATTTAAAATTTAAAATCTTGTGTTAGTCATCATTATCATAAATGTTTTCTTTTTGAGAATTTATATCACATGAACTAAAAATGCCAAGACTACTAATTTGGATATAAATAGTAAGATATTGGTACGTGCGTTTAAACTCATTTGCAAAATGAATTTACAGGCATGACTTTTCTTAGCGCTTAGTGATTGTCTACATTAAGAAGGAGAACCATGATGATATTTTGTCTGCAGCGTCACAGATAATCTCTTTTGGTGTAACACAAAGTAATGTCTCGACAATGGACGTCAGCCAGCGATTCCAAAACGAAAGATCCAATCCAAATGTCGTCAGTTTCAGCTACGACTTTTCAAAATTCGTCCCTGGAGTGGTTTTAACATCGCGAAAGGTTTACGCTGTTGAATTCATGGTCGTTTTAACCTCGTTTTCGGTAGCCTGCGTCACCCAGTCGTAAAAGTGTACCGCTGTTTTGTAGCATATTATATATTTTTAGACACATTTTATTTACTTTATCTGCTTTCTTTATGGTAATGACGTCAACGAAAATTGTAAAATGACTTGAATTATAAATTTAGAACACAGTATTAAAAATGATTATTATTTGTTAGGTAATGGTGGGTAAAATAGATGTAATTCGATTACACGAAGGAACAAAAAGGGAACGAAGCCAAGTTTGTTGCGTGATTAAGAAGTAATATCTTATCATTTTCCCCTACCACTTAGTTACGAGTTTCAAATCTATACGTTGCAAGTGCTGACCGTATGCTGGATGTGTGTTTTTTCCTCCCAATTCTCCGGCTTGAATTTATGTCATTAACGAGACACACAATTAAAACTAACTCTAACCGAGACCTCTCGATACGTGGCACTTGTCAGTTGCATTGACTAGGATGACCCTGCAGGTAGGGCGTTAGAATTGTACCTGCCCCTATTGCATAATCGTAAAAGGCGACTAAATTTAGGATCTTATCTTTTCTCTTCTTCGTAACTGACTTTATCTTTCCTAATGCCTCCCTTGGCACCGCCTCACTTTTGGCCTTGAGTTGAGCGTTCGCCTCTGTGAGGAAGGCTCTAGGTTCTGTCCCTTGGCCGAGACACGCCAAAGTATATAAAAGTGGTAGTTTCTGCTCCTGCTAAGCGCTCGACATAAAGGGAGTGGGAAGAATGGTTCGTCCGTTGTCAGTATAATGTGACCGGATGGGGTGTGTTGCTTGGTGTCTTCGGCGGCATGCTTCAGTGATATAGCACTATAAAAATGGCAACAGTTCCACTATACATGAAGACAACATGAATATACCGCAGTCTCCCAAAACATCCACATTGCACGACATACACGCAACACACAACATACATGGGAGGTCGTCCTTACATGGCCATAGCTGTCAAAAACCTTGACTAGGAAAGATGGAAATATTTTATGAATTTGAAAAAGTTCAAATAGATATCTTAGAAAAAACTTACCTTTTAATATGAAGTTAACAAAGACAAAAATGATTATTTTTCTTTCTAATCTTATTATATTCCTGTATCATAAAATACAAACATAACTATCACTATGTTGGTGGTTATTGAGTAATGTTAACATCGGTAACCATGGTGACACTGCTTAGCTATCGTCGCTAAATACCACTCCTGATAGGCATCCGGATAAGCTGTGACGTCACGAAGTCTCACGTGTATCCTAGACGTGCTGTATATAGCTGAACACAATTGCGTTACATGTACGGTACCTCCCATAAAAGGACTCCGTAACGTGCAATTATTTACAAATATATCTCCGTTTCATTCGCTATGGTATAAAGATTACTTTTAAACACCGTTACTATGCCCTGTTTAACAAGAAGGGTACCTGATGGTGTTGCGGTATAAAGATGGCTTCTTTATCATCCGCACCATTTTGTCATTGTGCAAGGATTCCTAGTTCCAGAGCATGGCAATGTAATTTTTTGTAAATGTGCTTTTTATCTATTTATGTAGTGATTGCTCTTTTCACTGTTCGGATAAATACTCTTTCTTTTTACATCCAGTTGTATTCAAGCACCTAGCAATGTGTCCAAGACATCTACTTCTCATTAGATAATTTAAAATAAAAAAAGATATTTGAAACTATTTAAAGGACATGTCACTTCACTTTGAAGTTCATGATATACGAAACGCACACGGCTGCTAATAAAATGTCCCCCCTGACATTCACAATGAACTCTTCAAACATTGAATTAGGAGATCTGAAATGTGTCCTCATGGGTGAATGAAGACATATCTGGGTCATTCTGTACAAACTTGATTAATACTTTTATTGTTCTTACGTGCACTGTATAAAGAGGTATTGCTTTCAGAATATTTATATATTTCTGTAAGAGATATACAAATGTAGATGTATATTGAAACATGATATACACGGCATTTTATATGAAAAAATATGTCCTACTTTATAAGCAAACAATATCACTAGAAAGACGATCATTATTTATTCACATTCGGCAGTAAGAGTACAAATGAAGACATGATCAATACAGTTCATCATAAATATGCTATGGATGTTGTTTTAAATAATATAAAAGTACCAATAGTATATCCAATATCTAACAATCAAATCACAGTGTATCATAGCGGAACAAGTATGTACTTTTACATGTCTAAATGAAGTGTCGCACGAACATTGGTAATCGTAAAATTGTTTGATGTCAAACCACGATTTCGAAAAACGTGAAAAAAATAATTATATGTCTATTTTGATTTTTTAAAAAGATTTGGGTCTTTGTGAAGTTTGTATTACGTCTAAGGTATTTCAGTATTATTATAATAAAACCATCACCTTTCCTGATTTTGTCTGTTGTTGTTGTTCGTCTTCTGACTGATGACAAATGATGACGATGAAAAAAATGATACTTCTTTTTCTAAGAAGAATATAACTTCTTTTTCTAAGAAGAATATAAGGTATCAAATAGATAGTCAGACATCAAATCAATGTTTAGTTCGTATTTTTATGGTTTGACAGATATAACGGTTTCCCATGACCTTGTTTTATCTGTTTATAATCGATAATCAATCACTTCAATACATAAATATTTACACAGAAAACAATTGTTATGGCTTTGTGTTGTCATATCTTAAGGTCATATATTCACAGAGGTCCAACAACTGAGAAAAATATCATTTCTGTCAAATTTGCAGGTTCCATTGGTCCATAAGTCATCTTTGTTTTGAACGTCTTATTTTAGTATGTGTCACATCGTAGCTCCTCGGGCACATAACCAATCCCTCTTTATTGGCGCTTGAAAGTGCAATAAACTTTAAAGCATTCCCCGAAGGAACACCTCGCTATTACTGGGAGGCATTCTCCCCGAACCATCCTTTGTTCAAACTACAAATGATGTTAATCCGAAATTTATGTGCAATGTAGCGGATGTACCGTACATGTCGGATATATATCATATCTACCGGAGGAAATGTCGACATTTTGCCTTAATCCTGGACATTAAACTCAGTCAGAAAGAAAGATTCCATATAATGAGTGAGACAAAGCCAAATAATCTCTCTTAACGCATTATGTAATGTCCAACAGCTCACACTAATGGAGAGTAAACTTGTCAAATTAGTTCTCCAACTGTCGTCTATCCATTAGCTATCTGGATAAGAAAACTCCCCGTGCCATTATTCAGCAACAGCGAAAAAAAGAGAGACAATTTTGATAATAAGCTCCATGCAGAATTATCTATGATTGTTTACGTTCGTCCGCCTTATCCCGTGAATTTGTGAAAGGTGCAAGCTATACAATCGTGTCAAATATGTTTCAAGGAACGCCATCAAATGCATATATTTATTTGCTATGTTTAGCATCGTTTTTGGAAAGATCTACCAAAGCAAGTCTCAGATACCATAAAATGGTTACGGTGTTTCTACAAGAATCCCACTTGAGATTCTGACTGTTTTCGAGTCAAATATTTATTTGTAAGGCGGTTGTCGTCAATACATCAAATAATGATCAGATAATTGGGGCCATGGTGGCCGAGTGGTTAAGATGTTCCGACATATATCCACAAGCTCTCCACATCAGGATTGTGAGTTTGAATCCCGTGTGGTGCAGTTGTCATTTACTGGCCCCAGATCGATGATTTTCACCGGGTATACCAGCTTTCCTGCATCACTAAACATTATATTTTCTTAAATGACCCTGGCTGATAATAGAACTTCAACAAATAAGACATAAACTTAAATTAGAAAAAAAGTAAAATAGAAATATATTTACTTCAGATTCATTTTCCTGTTTATGGTTCGTTGGAGAGGTCTTACAAATTGAAGCGAAAACGGTACGTTGAGATACAGGGATATAATACAGGTACGTATTGGCTAACAGATGAAACACAAATATGTATTGTGTTTTTAATATAATAATCACATCATCAAGTGAAGAAAAAAATCTAAAAGTGAAATGGTGAGGAAAGTATTCTGTCCGTTGGACTTGATTCAGATGCCGTTTGATACAATATGTACTACGTTTGTCTACTATAAAACGCGTCACCATATCATAGATCTAATGTCTTGAATGAAATAGAAACCGAAGCCAACATTTAACTCAGAATGTGATGGAGACGCGCCATTACTCACAATGATTGTAAATGGAAGGAAGATTATTTCGGACGTTGTACAGTTCAAGGATGAGTTCTACCTCTTGAATGTTCTTTATATAACAAGTTTGTATATTTTACAACCTTCTCATAGACAGAGATGATAATCAAAGGGGAGTAAGTCATGTCCAGCTTTCATGAAGATGTCGGCGATGGTACATTCATTACTCTGAGCTTTACGTGGCCCCGGAGTATATGCCATCACCGTTTCGTATAAGAGCGATGTACGAGCAGCAAAAACACACTATATTGGCTGTTGGCACGCACATCTCAAGACAAAATACTTGTAAGTTATTGGTGATGGTGCGAGAACTAGTCGACATGTAGACTTGTCTCAACTCACGTGATAAAAGAGCAGAGATCAAAGGTCATTAATGGCCGCAAGCCTTTAGGCTGGCCCTTCCGTGTCTGACAGCCATCTCAATCTCAAGTCGACTATTAACCCAATAAACTGTTGGATCGACAAAACACAGGAACACTCTCACATTAACAAAACAAACATTCTTTTTCATTTTCAAAACCATCTCCTATATCCGGCTACAATGATGCGTTCCCGTAAGCCAAACATCAATTCCTAAAACAATTGTTTTATTCATGGCCATTGTTTCGTGCTTTCTTTGCAAGAAGTCGGAAAATCAAAACTTAAACGTTTTTACAATGGAAAATAATGAACGCATTCGTGACTCCATTTATGTAACTAGCGGACAAAGTAAAATCGTAATAGTTTCTGGAATTGGCACGTGTACTGCGTTTACATTGGGGCTTCTTCACATGAGTTTGTACTTTTTTTCTGGATCTGTATCCAAGGTTGCCATCCATCTTCCACAAAAACACGAAATAGAGTAAAGCTTGCATTAATGTTAGAGACATCTTTATAATGACCGTCAGCATCCTAACACCACTCTTTGGATGCGGATAGTCTTTATGGACAGGCTGTGTATAGAACTTCAAAGAAACTGGAAAAGTCAGTTTTTTTTAGCAATATCCAGATACTTATAATATTGAATGCACGCTTATCTTCTTTTTACTCACTAAGTCACTATACCTAAAGACATGTCACTTATCACCTATTTTCACATAATATTCGTTGAGGAATAAAGAATTTAATCTTACGTTTTACTGCAGTATCACGATGATTGTAACATGGACAATGAAAAAAGATAAAAAAAATTATAAAATCTTTAAAAAAGACATAAAACAATCTTATTACTTTTTGTCAGTGTCCAAAAAGGCTACACACCCAAGACTTAAGATATAGCTATTACATAGCTGCATGCCAAAACTACATGTTTACTTAATCTATCGTGCAATAAGTTATATGGCGACACTTGTGGTATTTAGTCACTTCATAAAGATGAAAAGTCATAACCTGAATTCAAAAATATAAACGTGTTTACTTCAGGAAATCTTCCGTTTTCACACTGTTAGTCAATGACATATTTTAAATGATTATTCTTCAACTTGAGAGACCTAATATTGCCCTTGTAAAGTATGTGACCCTGGAATATGAAACCTAGTGCTGTTAAGACATTTTCTTTAATTGCAGTTAATGGTGGCTGGATAAAGTTTATGGGAGTTACCATTTCCTTAGCATGGTGACACTACCACCTCTTGTAAAGCACCAGACCTTTTTTTCTTCGGTAGTGATATAGGCTTCACACAGATCTTGAGCCGCGGAGGGACACTTACAGATATGTGACTAGTCCGTATCTAAGCGACGCGCAATCACCACTAGTCATTTTAGACGATAAACGCTCCTCGCTTAGCATCTGTAACCAATCACATGTCACTCTGGGGTCCTATTTAGAGCTAAGAAACGAAACCAAATTATTTCTTTTACTTCTAGCTCCGCGAAGTTGTCGGGTTTGAATACATTCTGTATTGTGTCATTCACAGCGTTTCAATTATATAAAATGTCATAAATGGCTTTAAAGCATTCAAATTTTATGGAAAAACAACGTTTTCTGATCGTTGTAGCTCGCACTAACTCGTAACGTCTGTCTATATATAATCAAATTTATAATACCCGCTTACTCCTCTAAAGCTAGGCGTAGTAACAATATTGTAAATACAGCAGTTTATTTGCGACATGTGGTTGTTGGCTCTCCCCCATTACACTGTTTCCTTAAGATAGTTATCGTTTCTAATTCAGAAGGAACTAACTTTGTAAGCTCAACCTTGAAACCCAGAGACTTTCAATTGTTCATGATTTAGAATGAATCGTACTGTGTTTGACAACCCGCTCACTCTATTGATCGTTAACCCTGTGCAATAAAATATTTTACCATCAAACAACTCTAAGAAAACTTGATCTACATACATACGTGATCACGATACATCTATTTCATTTTTGTTGAGTATGTTTTAGGTCACCTGAGACGAAGTCTCAAGTGACCTATTCTAATCGCCTTTTGTTCGTCGTCGTGCGTCGTATGTCCGTAAACAATTTACATTTTCGACTTCTTCTCCAAAACTGCTGAAGCAATTTCAATGAAATTTTGCACAAACCTTCTATGGCATAAGGCCAATCAAAATTGTGAATTATATGGTCTCCACCCCACAGGGAGCTGTGGGAGGGGCCAAAAGGGGGAAAATTGAGTAAAAATTCAAAAATCTTCTTCTCTACTCACAGATGTGGTAGAATCAAATACTCTTCATAAATAGAAAGGTCTTAGGTCCTTTACAAAAATTGTGAAATATATGACCCTGGGGTCTCTAGTTTCCCCCTGGGGAGGAGGTTAAATTTACTATAGTTTATATTGGGAAAACACATTTTTGAGCATTATTTGATCATTTGTAATAGAAAATGAGTCAAATGTTGTCAGAATTATCAGTATGAGATGGCCATTTAAAGTGAACAGTCGGGCAAGGATGGCTAAAGTCGGTAAAAATGGTGTGAATGTATCCAGTATAATTTCTTATGAAATGGGAAAATAAAATCTCTCGCCAAAATCTGTCTGCGTACGAAGAAATTAATTTAAAGTATAGGAATCCTAATACGTCCTCCCGGCTGACTATGTCCGTGGTTACATTTACACGCAGCCTCGCTTTCAATGCTTTCAACTTTCCTTTACTTTAATGGTCAGAACTGGGAAACGTAAGCAGAACTTGGCCGTCGTATTAATATGTGAGAACTTTTGAACGCATTTAGACTGGTTTTCTTTGCCCGACTATTCACTTTAATCCTATTAACAAAGTTCTTAAGACTGACCCCCAAGGGCCTTAGGGGCGGGGTCAAAAGGGGTCAAATAGGCTAAAACTTCAAAAATCTTCTTCTGAAATTCTGGAAATGGTAGAATCAAATTTTTCCTATTAACAAAGTTCTTAAGGTCCTTTACAAAAATTGTGAATTATATGACCCTGGGGTCTCACGTTTCCCCCTGGGAAGGGGGTCAAGTTTACAATAGTTTATATAGGGAAAACACATTAATGAGCATTTTTTGCTCAATTTTCATTGGAAACGAGTCAAACCTAGTTAGAATTATTAGCCTGATATAGCATTTTAATATCATATCCACATTGGTCCTGGCTGACCCCCTCGGGGCAGAGAGGCGGGCTATAAAAAGGGTCAAATAGGCTAAAACTTAAAAACCTTCTAAAATTCTGGAAATAGTAGAATCAAATAATTATAGATGGAAAGGTCTTAAGGTGTTTTATAAAAATTGTGAATTATATGACTTGGGGTCTCACGTTACCCCCTGGGGAGGGGTCAAGTTTACTTTAGTTTATATAGGAAAAACAAATTTGTGAACATTATTTGCCCAATTTTCATAGGAAATTAGTCAAACTTGATTAGAATTATTAGCCTAAGATATAGCATTTTAACATCCATATCCGTCCTCGATGACGGCTTGGGGGACCAGAGGGGCAGGACCAAACAGGGTCAAAATGATTAAAATTTCAAAAAATACCTCGAAGTTCACAGGTTTGATGGAAGCAAATACTCTTCATAGTCTAAAAAGTCAAATTTATAAATCACTGACCAACTTCAAGGCCCAGCATATAGTGTTTATATGACTTATCTTAGCTAATGAAATTAATCATTTTATTTCAGATGATGCTCAGCTACAATTAAAAAACTACAGGAATTGTACAGTGTTTATATGTTCCTTCATAAAACATGGACATGTGGTAGGTCTAATAGCAGCGACAGAGAAGTTTTAAGTTTATAACCAGCATTGTGTAACAGTTTATCGTAATACTATTCCTATTCGGTGAAGCATTCATGCCTATAGGATTTTGAAATATTAGATCCAGACTTGCCAGTTCAAGAAAGCATTGTACAATTGTATATGTATAAGAAATACACACTCTTATTTCTCCTTCTCATACTGAACGAATTGTTTGCTCGATTTTACAGTCATGATAATTACATCGTACCTTTAATGGAAACTTTTATCAATTTAATTAATTTAATAATTTAATTAATTATCCACAAGAAATGCGAAAATATAGTTTTAATTATTAGTTCCGCAGAAGCATTTTTCATCGCACCAACTGAAAATTCATTAAAGTAAACCCGACTACCTGACAAGGTGATCCCCCTGTTTCTACTTGAGAAATGGTGCTAGGTTGTTATATAACCCTGTCATTGTAACGTGAGTATTGAATCAATATTTACCAAAACTGTTCAAGTAGGGTGGACGCTATCCCATAATAGCAAAGAAAAGAGCCGTGAATCCAGACAGAAACCTAGTTACTATGGTAAGCTCACTCATTTACAACAGGATGTATGGCGCATGTTGTCTCGAAAAATCCCGTTTAATATTGATTTTAAAACATTAAACTGCCATGTACGAAGATGATACCTTTTTCTATCGATATGAACCTTTATGTGACATATGACTATGCTTATGTGCAGTCCGATTTTAACATCGTTTTTGTCATCTGTTTTACAATATAAACATGTGGACTCTAAACCTTTATTTAATTATTATCTGTGAAATCCAAACAAATGTAATGTTTCGCCTGTCATTCGTCTTTTAGCCAAAGTACAAAGAATTATTTGTCGAAGCTTCTAGGTATAGTGATAAAACATTTTTCTGTTTCAAGATTATGAAAACCTTTGTTTCAGGTTTCTCCGATCACCATGAAGATAATTGCTGTAATAAAGAAAGAAGAACTGCCATTTCCCAGGTGGTCGCAAAGTAAACTTCTGAACCTAATTGTCTAAGGCATGACACACATATAAGACAGGTAACCTAGTTAGGGAATTAAGTTTAAAGTTTCGATGCCCATATTTTAGTGCTTAAATAGAAACAAAGAGAGAAAAAAGCAACCTCTGTAGTAATTTAATACAAAACTTAATAATAACATCTTTCTACGTGTGACCTTGAACGGGTCTATTGTCATTTGGGAATAATCTCAAATTCATCCTGACATTCTACAAATTCGGACACACATAAATCAACACTAATTTAGTGTTAAACATCTTAAAGGTGGTTATGATACCATTTCACTCCAGACGACGCTGCCCATCTTTCTTTACTGTGGGAAAGTTATGGTCTACTAATTAATAACAATCTTGTGATTTTTGCCGTCATGAACCACGTACTATAACAATGTGGCAATAGTAGGTGTTATCACTTGGATTTTTCTGCACACAGACCGTTAACATTTACCACTTCTCTATAGAAGTCATTTGATAATGATTTCGAAGGTCATCGCATACGCATGTGAATTGAAAAACAACCAAGATGTTAAAACACTATTGATTATCCCCCCTGCCAAAATAGACATTCATCTACATCTAAACACTTATTTTTTACACATTTTTTTCTTACATATACATGTATTGCCAAACACACATTAAATCATTGAAACTGATCAAATTCAAACACCCAACAAGCAGACTTCAAGGCATTCACCTATCTATGAAGTATTTTGTCTAAAGCGGCATTTCTAGAAATTTGTTTTAAATTGATTAAACTGTCCCTATAGTGCATTGGATTCACTTGCACATTTTAGATGTCAAGCTTAAATATCCGCAGACTACAGATACGGAGTACGATTACGACAGATTTAGGGGTCATCTCAAAATGCATAACTCTTAGTCTTCTGAGATCTATAATTCGCCAGAGATGCAATACATTATTTGTTAATTTCTTTGTATCGACAAAATAATACAGAGTTCAGATGTCCCCTGCGACGTTAGATCAAATAGTGTAATTTGTTTAAACATTTTGAGATGATCCCTGATCCAAGTCGCAGAGTCTGGTGCGATCTTAGAAATGATAAAAGATCAAGTAGAATCAAGTGTAATCTAAACCGTGCTAAATGCAGAGTCTGGTGCGATTTAGGTGATTTTAAGATCCTTTTTTAACTTTATCAATTAGTCGAACAATAACAAAGTATAATTAGCAATGAAGTATGTGTTTTGAAACTTACACTGGCTATTTGATAATTGCTGCAAAAAACTACACCAAAAGATTCAAATTGAAAAGTCGTAGACATCAAAGTTTTCAATCATGGCCAATTGTAAGTCAAAAGTAAGTAGTCAATCGTAAAATGTGAAGAATGAATTCCTGCATTATCTCTTGTGAGCATTGAGACAGCTATCAATCAATTGTATTTGATATTGACACATTTTGTTGATTATAATGATAAATTCGTTTGAAAATGAAGTCACTGTCTTGCAAATAAAAATAGAAAGAAATCAAACACATTTTAATTCTATATACTTTATCATTTGCATGACACGGTGTTTTGGAAACAAAAATAAAATACCATCATAGACTTGAATTCAGAGTCAAATAAGATATATTTTTTTTCCGAAGAATACAAAACATTTCGCCGCATTATTTATTGAAAGTAGTCGGGGTTTTATTCTTACACAAAAATGATAAAATCTAATGTGTGAATATTTCGTGATCAACGAAGACTTTTGATAACCTTTAAATTGCGATTTTTTCGACACGGTATCCAACTAAATTGAAAGAAAATGTATAAGTAGACCGGTGTTTTGGCAAAATGCCATTGGAATGTATTTTCTTACTCAGTAAAACAATGATGTGTTGAATTGTCTGGTGCATTCCCTGACATTTATAGCTTTAAGCAATGACAATGTTATGCCGATATTTTTGAGAAATTACGTTACCTGTAGATTTAGTGCCAATGTTAGCACCGTGTTCTGGCGGTTAGGGTGTCTTAAAAGTCGTAATTGTTGTAACACATCATTTAGGTAGTTTCAAGTTGTTTTTTCGAACTTTAAATGTCGGTTGACATCCTTGAATGTTGGTTAATTTAAAGGTTTTTTTAAAGAAATATAATAATTTTGATTTTTTATGTTATGGAGATATCTCAAGTGACCTATTCTAATCGCCTTTTGTCCGTCGTCGTGCGTCGTATGTCCGTAAACAATTTACATTTTCGACTTCTTCTCCAAAACTGCTGAAGCAATTTCAATGAAATTTTGCACAAACCTTCTAAGGCATAAGGCCAATCAAAATTGTGAATTATATGGTCCCCACCCCCCAGGGGGCTGTGGGAGGGGCCAAAAGGGGTAAAATTGAGTAAAATTTCAAAAATCTTCTTCTCTACTCACAGATGTGGTAGAATCAAATACTCTTCATAGATAGAAAGGTCTTAAGGTCCTTTACAAAAATTGTGAATTATATGACCCTGGGGTCTCTAGTTTCCCCCTGGGGAGGGGGTTAAGTTTACTATAGTTTATATTGGGAAAACACATTTTTGCGCATTATTTGGTCATTTGTAATAGGAAATGAGTCAAATGTTGTCAGAATTATTAGTATGAGATGGCCATTTAATCCTATTAACAAATTTTCTATGACTGACCCCCAGGGGCCTTAGGGGCGGGGTCAAAAGGGGTCAAATAGGCTAAAACTTCAAAATCTTCTTCTGAAATTCTTGAAATAGTAGAATCAAATACTTTTCATAAATAGAAAGGTCTTAATTATAAGGTCCTTTACAAAAATTGTGAATTATATGACCCTGGGGTCTCACGTTTCCCCCTGGGGAGGGGTCAAGTTTACTATAGTTTATATAGGGAAAACACATTTATGAGCATTTTTTGCTCAATTTTCATTGGAAACGAGTCAAACTTGGTTAGAATTATTAGCCTGAGATAGCATTTTAATATCATATCCATATTGGTCCAGGCCGACCCCCTGGGGGCAGAAAGGCGGGGCCAAAAAAGGTCAAATAGGCTAAAACTTTAAAAATATTCTTTTAAAATTCTGGAAATGGTATAATCAAATACACTTTATAGATGAAAAGGTCTTAAAGTTTGTTTATAAAAATTGTAAATTATATGACCCTGGGGTCTCCTGTTTCCCCTTGGGGAGGGGGTCAAGTTTACTATAGTTTATATAGGAAAAACACATTAATGAGCATTTTTTGCTCAATTTTCATAGGAAATGAGTCAAACTTGGTTAGAATTATTAGCCTGAGATAGCATTTTAATATCATATCCACATTGGTCCTGGCCGACCCCCTGGGGGCAGAGGGGCGGGGCAAAAAAAGGGTCAAATAGGCTAAAACTTCAAAAATCTTCTAAAATTCTGGATATAGTAGAATCAAATAATTATAGATGGAAAGGTCTTAAGGTGTTTTATAAAAATTGTGAATTATATGACCTTGGGGTCTCACGTTACCCCCTGGGGAGGGGTCAAGTTTACTTTAGTTTATATAGGAAAAACATATTTGTGAACATTATTTGCCCAATTTTCATAGGAAATTAGTCAAACTTGATTAGAATTATTAGCCTAAGATATAGCATTTTAACATCCATATCCGTCCTCGATGACCCCCTGGGGGACCAGAGGGGCAGGACCAAACAGGGTCAAAATGATTAAAATTTCAAAAAAAATACCTCGAAGTTCACAGGTTTGATGGAAGCAAATACTCTTCATAGTCTAAAAAGTCAAATTTATAAATCACTGACCAACTTCAAGGCCCAGCATATAGTGTTTATATGTCTTTAATTTGTTTCATTATTTGTTTCATTATATATTCTAACTCAGGTGACCGTTAAGGCCCATGGGCCTCTTGTTTTTTAGTTTATGGAGATGATATATACAATTAAGGTTTCACTTATAATTTATTACTATACGTTCGTGACCTCGCCAGTTTGTATCGCGAAATCCTACAAATGGCATCCGCGAGCAGTACATTGCGTACCTCTGTAGAATTCCGTATTTGCATATCATAGAGTTGTCTACCCTTTGGGGAAGATATTGATTGTGGCGTCATGTGTTTGCGAGCATAACGTCATACTTTGCAGAGGCAACGACGTGAATTTCGCTCATAAAATAATGACATTACAATTTATACTTATCCGCAAGGGAGGTAACTCTGTAATATGCAAATACGGAATAGAATCAAGGTTGATAGCACGTAAGCCATACCTACTACTGATACATATGTGCGTCCGTGTTATTGTCATAAAAATCTCAATACACCAAAACGCCTTCATCTCGGTCAACAATGACAACTACGAAATCATCTAGTGCTAAAGAAACAAATATATACCTGCACTACAGACAGCGAAACATGCTGTAATTGAAATATGTTATCTTTCCCACTCGACTCAAGCAAAAAATGATGGAAGCTCCTTCGTATATAAAGCAGGATAATGATATCGCTTGTACAACACTAGCCCATGGCCTATGTCATAATCGCAAACTAATTCCATCCCTTGTGAATCGCAAACCAGAAGAAGCATTCGATACCGCGATAGAAAGCATATTCTTACGGCTATACTTTGCATATAAGGATACTGAACTTATTTTCATCTAGGAAATTGACACGTACTAGTCTTCTAAAAATATTTAACGAATTCAGCAATGTCATATCCAGACAGTAATTTCATAAAAAGAGCCCTTTTGAATTGTTTCGTATTCCACTCGTCTTATAAATTAAGCTAAACCCTCCTTTGAAGAGTTGTAAAATAATCAATTATAGTTTCTGTCATCCTATAAATTTATCTTAAAATGAGCATCACATCATTTTTCATATCACAATATTAACATTTTACTGCAGTCCCACGGTATTACCATGCGCATTTGGCATCATTCAGTCTATGAACTGTCATCCGCTTATTTTGACGTCATTACCATTGTGACGTCACAATTGTCGTGCGAGCGATCAGGGAAATGATGTTCTATTCATTGCCATTGTTTGGGTGTCATTGTGCGATTTGTTTTTATTGATAATATTTAAAATCAACATTCTTAACATAAGATAGACCTCATTAAAATTACATAGTGGCCAAACGGTAAAGATATCAATTGCCATTGCAATATATCCTATCTAAATCGAACATCTCGATGACCACCATATTTATCCAGTATAGACAATTTCCTGATTTTATAGGGTTTATTATTATCCCCCGCCCAACGAAGTTGGCGGGGGATATACAAATGGGTTCCGTCCGTCCGTACGAATGGTTTCCGGAGCATAACTCTAAAACCAGAAGAGATATTTCCATGAAACTTCACAGACACATTGTTCTTATGGTCTAGTAGTGCCTTTTGCTATTTTTAGGTTTTCATTTTTTGCACTTTTTCCGTAACCATGGAAACATTGCTGAAAACATCATATTTTTGTACCAGGTTCGTTTCCGCAGCATAACTGGAAAACCGGTTGAGATATATGCACAGAACTCCATAGACACATTAGTCTAATGGTAGTAGTGCCTTTTGCTATTTTAAGGTTTTCACTTTTTGTACTTTTTTCTGTAACCATGGAAACATTGCTGAAAATGACAGATTTTGTGTAAGAATCGTTTCTGGAGCACAACTCTAAAACCAGCAGAGATATTTCCATGAAACTTCATAGACACATTGTTCTTATGGTCTAGTAGTGCCTTTTGCTAATTTTTTTAGGTTTTCACTTTTTAGGTCATCTGACCCGAAGGGTCAGGATGACCTATAGTCGTCATGTTTCGTCCGTCGTCGTCCGCCGTCCGCCGTGCGCCGTGCGCCGTGCGCCGTCCGCCGTGCGTTAACTTTTCACATTTTGAACTTCTTCTCAAGTTCTACCAGTGCGATTTGGCTGAAACTTGCATGAAATGATCCTGCCATGGTCCCGACAAAGTGTTGTTATTTTTCGGGTCGATCCGAAATCCAAGATGGCCGCCACAGCCGCCATCTTGAAAATACATTTTGAACTTCTTCTCAAGTTCTACCGGTGCGATTTGGCTGAAACTTGCATGAAATGATCCTGACATGGTCCCGACAAAGTGTTGTTATTTTTCGGGTCAATCCGAAATCCAAGATGGCCGCCACAGCCGCCATCTTGAAAACACATTTTGAACTTCTTCTCAAGTTCTACCGGTGCGATTTGGCTGAAACTTGCATGAAATGATCCTGACATGGTCCCGACAAAGTGTTGTTATTTTTCGGGTCGATCCGAAATCCAAGATGGCCGCCACAGCCGCCATCTTGAAAACACATTTTGAACTTCTTCTCAAGTTCTACCAGTGCGATTTGGCTGAAACTTGCATGAAATGATCCTGACATGGTCCCGACAAAGTGTTGTTATTTTTCGGGTCGATCCGAAATCCAAGATGGCCGCCAAAGCCGCCATCTTGAAAACACATTTTGAACTTCTTCTCAAGTTCTACCTGTGCGCTTTGGCTGAAACTGGCATGAAATAATCCTGACATGGTCCCGACAAAGTGTTGTTATTTTTCGGGTCGATCCGAAATCCAAGATGGCCGCCACAGCCGCCATCTTGAAAACACATTTTGAACTTCTTCTCAAGTTCTACCAGTGCGATTTGGCTGAAACTTGCATGAAATGATCCTGACATGGTCCCGACAAAGTGTTGTTATTTTTCGGGTCGATCCGAAATCCAAGATGGCCGCCACAGCCGCCATCTTGAAAATACATTTTGAACTTCTTCTCAAGTTCTACCGGTGCAATTGGGCTGAAACTTGCATGAAATGATCCTGACATGGTCCCGACAAAGTGTTGTTATTTTTCGGGTCGATCCGAAATCCAAGATGGCCGCCATCTTGAAAATACATTTTGAACTTCTTCTCAAGTTCTACCGGTGCAATTGGGCTGAAACTTGCATGAAATGATCCTGACATGGTCCCGACAAAGTGTTGTTATTTTTCGGGTCGATCCGAAATCCAAGATGGCCGCCATCTTGAAAACACATTTTGAACTTCTTCTCAAGTTCTACTGGTGCGATTTGGCTGAAACTTGCATGAAATTATCCTGACATGGTCCCGACAAAGTGTTATTATTTTCGGGTCGATCTGAAATTCAAGATGGCCGCCATCTTGAAAACACATTTTGAACTTCTTCTCAAGTTCTACCGGTGCGGTTTGGCTGAAACTGGCATGAAATGATCCTGACATGGTCCCGACAAAGTGTTGTTATTTTTCGGGTCGATCCGAAATCCAAGATGGCCGCCACAGCCGCCATCTTGAAAACACATTTTGAACTTCTTCTCAAGTTCTACCAGTGCGATTTGGCTGAAACTTGCATGAAATGATCCTGACATGGTCCCGACAAAGTGTTGTTACATCTCTGGTTGATCCCAAATCGAAGATGGCTACCATGACACTATATCTAATTAACTTCCTACATGTTAAGGCCCTTTGGCCTCTTGTTTGAAAGAAAATTTGTTGAAAGAAATTGAAAATGATCCTGACATGGTCCTGACAAAGTGACACCATATGAAATTAAATTTACTATTGCCAAGGTAGTCAGATGACCGTTAAGGCCCTTTGGGCCTCTTGTTTGTTTTAAACACATTTTTTCTGTAACCATAGAAACATTGCTGAAAATATCATATTTTTGTAGCAGGTTCATTTCCGGAGCATAACTCTAAAACCAGCAGAGATGTTTCTACTTCATAGACACATTCATTTTATGGTCAAGTAATACGTTTTGCTATTTTTATGGTTTTCATATTTTGCACTTTGTCCTGGGTTTTTTCATACACATGAGTCTCCACAATCAAACTTACTTCAGCTTTGATATCTCCATTGGCGGGGGATCTGAATGACTATGCCCTTGTTTCAACTTAAGAGGGTAATATCATGTAATTACACGAGGATATAGCAGGTAACCGGATTCGACTAGGATCGGTTTTACCAGGTTATACTGTCTTAGCCTCCGCCTCTGGTGTGCGAATAAAATTATCTTTGTGCATAATTTACCAGATACACGTACTGACTGGCGATGTTTTTTCTCAGTTTACATCGGCTTTCTCTCACGCGACTGTTAATATGGCATTAAACAAAATGAATTTAAAGCAGTATCCCGACATACGCTAAATGTATATGTATGCATCAGATCTTCGCTGTGGTATTATTTTTACGATTGATATACCTTCAGACGTTTAGCAACACAGTTTACGGTGTCAAGCGACCTTCACGTAATTAGCGAATTTCCACCTTACTATTCTTCGTTTACAACATATAATACCGACACTCACAAAATCACTGTATCAAGCTGACTGTCTTTGGCGTCTGTAGTACAACCTTGACCTTACGCGACCAAGCATTGGATTTCCGGGATTAGCCAGAAGTTAATAAAGATTGTATAATCGTAATGGTGCCAAGGACGCGGAAAATAATTCCACTGGACTAAATCATGGGATGTTAGCTCATTTTATGGACGATAAATACAAAATAATGTTAGTTAAATATTTAAAGGAACGAAATGACAGTTTATTGTTGATGTCTGGTGTCGACGTTTGCATTATTAATTAAAACTCAGTTTCCGCTTCGTCAGATCCAAAAAGAATGAATGTGCAAAGTCGTCAAAATGGTGCTTATTTATGATATTTAAAAAAAATATGATTTGTGTGTTTTTCATCAACAGCATTATAGCATACTAAATGTATTCTAACTCCCTTTTCAACTTGGACTTATTTTTTTTCTCAAATATAATTCAATATTATTAACGTAATCAATGGTGGAGGTCCGAACCTCCAAATGAAGTACTTCCTGATTGGATATGTTCCAAAAAAGTTTCCTTACATTTTGAGGTGTTAATGCGACCTGTATATACCGAGTAAGTTCCATTCATTTCCCGCGTACTAAATATGGATTTTGCTGTGTAGAATCTTCAACAGTAACCAGAACCAGGAAGTCAATGTGATTTCAAGCTCTCATGTGACTATCTTAAGAAACAATTTACTACAGTATATATTTCTTCTTCAACGCAATCTGAAATCTAATTAATTCTGCAATAGTGTCAGTCTCGGCATATGATATATGTGTACGATTGTACAAGTCTATTTTTCTTGATGTTGTTTTGTCAAAAGCTTATTTTGCAAATGTGACACACTTGATGCATAATAGATTAATGTAATTAAAATGTTCAGTTCACGGTATCAACGTCCCCCGGTAATCAATCCATTGCATGTGATGCCATTTGATTAAAATTGTATCAGATAACAGCTGCCCAGCAGGTAGGGAATTAGAAACGTTCATGGTGACCCACTGTATGATCGTAAAAGGCAACTGAATTTGACATCTTTCTTAGTTAACCTCTTCCTTGACGGTTCCTAACAATTGACATCGAAATGAGAGCTCGCCTCTGTGATGAAGGCTTTGGGTTCTGTCCATTGACCTTGGAACAACCTTGCAAATGTAGGTTGTAAAAGTGAAAATGATCCCAATATGTACCTTTTTTGCACTCAAGAACACAACACGGATATACTGCAGTCTCCCAAAAAACCCATCCACAAATGTAACGCATTTCACACTCACAAAACATATTGCACACACAGGGGAGGCCAAAAAAATACAAAAAAGATGTGAATCACACGTTTTGCACAAACAACACGAAACATTTTAAAATAAAATATGGTTGTTTCTTCATTATACCAATCTTATAGAATCTTGTGTTATTTTCAAATAAATCTTCACTTTTGGATGTCCTGGACATAGTTTTTTACCCACGTTTTTGTTGCGTAAATTACACTAGTTGACGCATTTTTTCAGGCCTTAAAAGTAACTGCAAAAATTACATTTATGCAAAATTTATACGAGTTTTTACGGAACAGAAAGTTCTAGTACTTTATGGGATTATACTATTGAAAATAACGAAAACCTATAATACTTTAAAATATTTTTTCCGTCAACAAATTTATAAATACCCATGTGTAAGTTAAAAAAAAATTAGATAAAAACATTATATAGCAGCAAATTTAACAAAATATGACATTGTGATTAAACTGCAGGTATAACAATAACATTTCATCATTTATGGCTCATTGAAAATATGAGTCCATCGGTTTATTCAAATCTGAGAGATAAAAATCAGGAAGTTTCCTTGGTATTATCATGTACAAATATACATACATCCATATTTAGAAATAAATTTCCATTTTTACTTTTTTTATTAATTTCATATAAATCAATATTTCCGATCGTCAGGTGAAATAGCTTTAATCGGCATTTTCAGTGGAAACCAGAGAATGTTTACTAGACATTAATAATTATTAACGATACTTTCCTGTTATGGATTGGTGATATGTGAGAGAAAATATCATTAATCGAGTATTCCTGAGGATGGATTTTGATATATCCTTTTCCCATAGATAATCAGACACAGAATGGCTGACTTTTGTTACTAATTGTATTCGCACGTAGGCGTAGAACCGTTCGCCAGGATACATCACTCGGATCGCCATTGCAGTTAGACATTTCTAATCCTGAAAAAGTGGTTATTCAGGATTCAGTTTCTATATCAAACAGGTGTATAGTTTTAATTTCGCAAAGAAAATAGTTCACATCGTCATTTTTGCTTGTAATATGCCATGAAGGTTTATTTCTTTGTCATCGTATTTCATTTTATTCGCTGCAATTCAATTCGTGGAAAACAATTTTACCGCTAATTCTGATTTGGTCATCCACGAATAAAACAGCTTAAAGCTGTCTTAGAACCTTAGTCGTCATATTTTTAAACTCTCCTGTGTTTCGGTGAGAAGACGGAACAAATAACATTCAACGGAGGAGCAAACGAACACTGAGCAGCAAACAAATTCAAAGGTGGCACCAAGGAACTATTAGTTGAAAGATATTTAAGAAGAAGATACATGATAATACACATCGGTTGCATTTAAAAGTCATGATTTACGTTCTATTTACAGCCAGGATGATTGAAGGACGGCTTCTCGTATATGTAAAGTGTTGTGTGCAGTATGTTATACAACAGAACAGCAATAGTAATTCCACAGCATACCTTAAAGATATCACTTCATTTCTAATTTCTCAGACAGTAATTGGCAACTGACAAAAGTACCAAATAATCATGTTTCTTTAACAAATGTGTTGTATGATAATATTACATTATGAACTTGCATAACAGTTTTCATCTGAAATATCATTGTATGACGGATGAGACGTACACAGCCACCATCAATAAGAAAGAAAGATTGGTTTTTATTAATTAGTCTAGAATATTCAGCTTTGTATCAAAATACAAATAACTCGACTAACAAGGTGAGGGGTTAGGGATGAAAGGGGCTAACTTTGTTCAAATCAGAATCCCCATGGTCTGTTTAAAGTTCTGGTCACATACAATGTATCAATCATTCACTGATTTATCTTCGATGTTTTCGTTTGAACATGAGCCCACTGTTTTACGTAATCAACCTTCTATAAGTTCTATACAACGAACAAAAATATGAAAAACATATTCATTGACTTATTACAATGACATAACTTGTTTAATCTCACGAAGTTTGATCAGTAAATAAACATGAAACTCTTCTCTTTTGTATCACTGCGTTACACTGCATTAACCAGTGACATATTCACTTTGTGATAACAGAGATATCAGACATTGACAAAGTAGTGATATTTGTTTTTGAAAAAAAGGACTGACTCTTTTGGGAACTGACGATGCGGAATTGAATTTATCAACATCATAATCGGTGCGCCTTTGATCAAAATATCGTTATGTAAACTATGAATGTATATATTTCCTGTGCGCATATTTCGTAGTTAGAATAAATCATACATCTAGTCAAGCATCTATCCGTCAATCTGACCGCTCGTCTATTTAGTCTTCTTTTTTTAAAATTCATATTCTTTTGTTCCAACTACAATTGCATATGCAAAGAAACAATGGAATACAAAAAATATTATCTACAACTCTAATAATCAAATGTTTTTTCCCTCTATGCAAAACAGATTATTGTACGTTGATATTTGGATATTGGCAAGCATCTACTGACTATCACTTAGACTGTAACAACAGGAATAGATGACGCTAAAATTAGAATTCAACCATGTATCCTGGTTTTGTTGCATTATCTGATAACATTACATCACCATGCTAAGGTGGAAATCATTTACACCGCTATGACTGCCATTTCCTTTTAATCTAGTTTTGATTTATTTTTTGTAATCATCCGTTGTTTGGTACACGTATAAAATCAGTTGAGTTGAGTAAAGAGTCTGTCCCCACTGGGATAGCCACCAATCTAGATCCTGGATATTGTTCTGACGCGTGACTGCTTCGACCATTGTCACCAAACCCGTGACGAAATCACTTATGTGATCTAGATTCTATAGATCTAAGCGTACAGCTTTCATATCATTTTCGCAATTAAGTTATATATACATGAAGGATTAGATTATAATTTTCTAATTTTCATATATCTATGGATATGCGTTCGTGTCTGTTGTCGCATGTAAAAGGATTAACGGCGAGGAATACTTTGCCTGTTTTGGCTTCCACAGAGCTTGGGCTTGTACAGGGTCCATCCCGAGATGAACACTAATACAATTTCCACCAAGTTTCATTTATAAAATTACTCACCGGTCGGCACCATGTTTCACGATTCACTAGACAAGTTTTATCATTAAACAGCAAATTAAAACGAATTACATCAACTCCTGTTAATTGATATGGGAAACCAAGAAACGGACAAAAAAGCCAGCAGGCTGGCATTACGACGGGATAAAAATAGGAAGGAGAAAAATCCCCCGGGGGATGCATAGAGTTGTTACTGAGTCCCTGATTGGACATGGTTTAATGAATGTAATTCATTTCTATGAATTATAGATTTAAGGAAATAATTATTTGGTTCATAAAGAGGACATTTTGATTGACACCACCACCCCTTGATTTTGTTTGAGACGACAAAACATTTGGATTTTTTACTCAGACATGTCTTGTTTTAGATTTAACTGTTTGTGGATAGTTGTCAAACTGATATTGAAATTTCAATATTTCTTTGTATTTAAATCCGTCATATTGAGGCTGTATCGACTCTTCATACGCGCTACGTGTAAACAATCATTATCGGGTGTCTTACTCGGTTATATTGTTGTTTTGCGCCATTATGGAAAATTAATGTACAAAGGATCTTCGCGAGGTAAACTTTCAAGATTCCCTCCCGTTGTACAACGATAAACAATGATTATCAACTAGAGACATATAAAGAACATAATTTTGTTAACACTTGCATTTGTTATTTCTTGTTGGATATTTACAATCTGAAAAAAAGACAAATACAGACATACATAGGGTAATGGTCCGTAATGAAATTATAAAACCATTTTTCAACCAATATCATCATCAGTGATTCTAGAACTCCATCAAAGCATTGTCGCACTTAAAGAACAGGGACTGCTTACTCGTTTGATGCATCTAGACCTGTTAATACAGCTTGTATACGTTTTTCCAAAATTTTAAGCTACCTTAATAAAGAATTAATTTGCCTATATGTACAGGTTTTATTGTAGGAACAACCGTGGTCATAATTACACTGATATATGTATATGTTCCTGCTTACTTACGATACTTATTCTACTTCAAATCACATTTCAATGACAAATGACATCCTCACATTTCAGCTTAAGCCCGATCAGAGTCATCTGACACAACAATAGCCCTTGAAACAATTACTTTGAAAACTATAAATTTGTTTGTAATTATTCCATATTAAAGCTACTCCTATTGTATGAACATCTGTATTGTATCATGTTTGACAATTTAGGAAGAATTTATTTATGAAAATTAGTAATCATATTTCTGATTAATGGCGTATGAACTTTTTCTATTTGACAGGAGGTAGATTTGTTTTGGTCTGTTCCGACTTCTTATCCTAACAATTACAAAGATGATAAGAAAACTGTTTTCGCTATAAATAGTTAAGGTGAACAGTATCGTAGTTTGCTCTAACATCTTATTCTGTTTATACTGCTAAAAGAGTATCGTACGGATTTTAAGTTTGGATCAATTGAATTGTTTTATATATTGTTTATGTTAACCCAAAATTCAGATTGTGCTCTTCTCTCATTAGAAGCTGCAAATATGCCATCAAAACCCATGAAATCATTACACAGATGTTATACCTTTGTATCAGTCGATCACAAGAGACGTTTCAAACGACAACAAAAATGCGTGTTAACAAGCCTGATTAATCGTCTTAATCCCTTTGCGTGGTGATTAATGGATCATAACTATTACAATGTTTTGAGACTCTCAAGAAACCAAGATTCTGCAACACAATCCGAAGGATGAGATTCACTCTGCTTCTCTTCAACAAAAATGATTTGTGATTTTACCTTAATCTGTTTATCTTGGATTGTATTTAGTATTGAAGCTAACCGAATACTTGGCAAAGATAAAGTGAAGTGGTGAATTTCCGTGTTGGTATCACTATTGTGCGGTACTGTTGATGTAATGTTACATACTTGTTGAACATACCGTATAGGCGGTTATTTTCGCTGCATAGGATGAGATTGCTATATATCATGATCGTGATATATTGATAAATGGATGAATCGTATAGTCTCTGGTAGACTGATCGCGAAAATTTAAAACCCCAAAAATTTCATTTACTAGTTTCCTTTAATAATCGCGAAAATTCTGACCCGAGTTAATAACGAGCTAAACAATATGAAAACTAAGGATTCTTGTATTATTATATTTCTTTCTTGTGTTAAACTCATAATGACACTGGTACGGTTATCTCATTGACAGCAGTGATTTTTTTTTGTAATTTGTTCTGATGACCTGTTGTCTGTAGATCCTGCCGATTTCAATTTATTTGCCATTTCCTTTTAGTTTGAATTAGAATTCTGTTTACTTAGTGATATTTTTTCCAAGACCTGTTTTGCAAGCGTCCGTTGTCATGAAATTTGTTTATCATCTCCTCAAGTCCAGAAAGCATTATTTTACTTGCGTGTCGTGTCGACCCTATTCAAATCACATCCAAAGACAGTACACAAAAAGTCCGTGATTCCAACATTTCACCCAATCTTGTTGCAAGCATATTTGATATTCATTTGATTCAGGCTGAGCGCAATGACGATAAAATGAACGTGAATGTGCGACAATGTTGCAATAGCTTGCGTGGACCTGATTTACGACTTTGGATCACGACTCTCCTATGGTTAATTAAAACAAAAGCATCCGATTTTATGTAATGAATATGCAATGAGGAAATAAAAAAAATGATCTAATACGCCGTAGTTCACTCTGCATTTCTAGTAGTCGTAGTTAGGTTCTAATTCGATTCTTATGAGGATATATATACTTCAAATACGTTATACAAAACCTTCGTGGCGAGTGGATTCCAATCTATAGGCTAATGTAACAGCATGTTGACCATACGACGCAACGGAAACAGATTACTTTTTCAATTTAATTGGTAATGATTAGTTTTTTTAGACAGAAACAAAACTAGCGCAAACATTAAGATATAGATCAAATCAATGATAACATGCATTTGTAGTTTTACCAGGCACGTTCAGCACCCTATTAAATATGACCAACGTTTGACGGTAACTCCACTGCTGGAGAGCAATTTAAACCAATATTACGACATGCCCACCAACCTACAAAGCCTGCAAATGACAAATGGATCTTGGAGCCGAGCACTGGGTCACGATAGCTCATGTCTTGGTCGTATAGTTAATGGTGTTTGATGGCGAAGCTGGTGACATGAGATGCGCCGACCGCGGTGCTGTTGATTTGGGAAACTGTAGCGACGAAGATGAAATCAGGAATCTCAATGTTTATTGCAGCAGATGATAACATTGTTTGGTCCTCAACGATTGGTGTTTTAGCCTCTGTAAAATGACAGATAATTTCAGAGATTTGATGACAAGTTCGGAAGCAAACCATTTTCAAATGATATCTTAAAAATTATCTTGCAGCTTGCGAACTCTTTATCAAACCAAAGACGACATCAACAAATGCATGGATCAACAGCATGATAGCTTTGAACATACAAAACTAAATTACATAAAAGTGTATGATGTGTCTACCATTTGTAGGAAAGATAAAACGCGTAGAAAAAATTCATATCTGAATTGTCTTCTAAAATTAAGCTCAAATCACACGTACATTTCATCATTTTTACAATGAGGTAAAGCTTTTAACGAATCTAACATGTCAAAATCATTTCACGTAAAATTTCACATTTTAGCACTGCTGTTTTCGCGAGTGATGGATTTTGCGATTTGCATGCATAAACGCTCCGCAGTGGTGATATATTCGCGATTTATACACTTTCAGACGTTTAGTCTCACAGTTCATACATTTACATCGATACGCAAGACGGGGAGGGGGGGGGGTGAATTTTCGCGATCGAACAACAATCGAGTGGAATTCCACCGTTCGCTTTTACAGTATAAAATTGTTGCAATGAAAATATTTTTTTGTTGAAATTGCATCCATTATTAATATTTTGTTTTCCACTATCATTATCGTCGCTAGGGGCTTTACATGTCGACAAAAGGATTGATGAAAATAAATTCTGTGAGCCAGTAAACGGAAGTGGGATCTGTTAGAACATGTGATTACATGTCACCCTGAGGTCTCTCACAGGCGAACAGGTGACATCAGCCAACAGCTGCCATTCCCTGCCTGTAGCATCCACGAAAAGACGTTCCACAACCCACTAGCTCATTACCCTCTCGCTTTCTCTGTGCGTCAAAGCTTCGAACGTTAAAACAGCTAATATGTCGTTAACAGCGCGAATAAAATCTCTACAGTCACAAGATCCGCGACGCCTTCCTTTGGTACAAAGAGTTCTGAAATGTCAACAAATGCATCATTGACACCAGTGAATATTTACCGATTCTCAATTTAGTTTAAACCGTACGTTGTGAAAATTATTTGGATATTTTTAAAAGCTGTTTTTTTTTATTACATTTTTATATTGTTTGCATTTTAAGTTGTGTTGAATATGTTGTGTTGAATATCTTTTTTTTTTCGTTTTGTTTGTTTGTTTGTTTCTAATGGCAGTCGTATCATTTTAAAATACATTAGTGCCAATAAATTGACTCATCTGTGCTTCATTTATTACACAGAGACCAGTGTCAGAATAGGCAATTGTGATTGATAAATTCGATAGTGTCAGCAGTTTAACAGTTCGATAATATTTCATATCATAGTATTTTATCAGTTTAATGTCGAGTTTTACTTGATTTTAGGAGAAATCCGAATATAATTCTGAGAAAGGCCATTAAAAAGGCAGCCACAATTGTTGCTGGCGTAATGGAGTCGACAATCAATATATAGTAAGAGATTTGATTGTAGTGCGTGGTGAAACGAACGTCCATTTTGACATGAAATGAACGGGCGACACATAAACAACTGTGCCTTAAGTATACTGATTTCAACCAAATCTACACAACTGGGGACTGATCAACATACAACTGAATGTTTGTATCCTTACCGTTTTGTATTACTTCAAGTGTAAATGACAGAGTCATCGATCTTGGTGCCTAACTCACATCCACAGAGTGTATACGACAGCACTTTTAACGTACGAGAGATCGTCCAGTTTTGTAAAGAAAATCGGCCATTAACTTGGAACATTTTTTTTAAACCTGCGACGTTTTTTTTTCGCAAAGTATCTTGTGACTTGAAACAAAAAAATTGTAATATTGGCTTCTGAAGCGATGTTTATATCTTGAGACGAAGTTTCAAGTGACCTACTCGAATCGCTTTTTGTCCGTCGTCGTCAGTCGTGCGATGTATGTCCGTAGAAAATTTACATTTTCAACCTCTTCGCAAAAACTGCTGAAACAAGTTCAATGAAATTTTGCACAAACTTATTAAGGCATAAGGCCAATCAAAATTGTGAATTGTATGGTCCCCACTCCCCAGAGGGCCTTTGAAGGGGCCAAAAGGGGTAAAATTGACTAAAATTTCTTCTTCTCCACTCACAGATGTGGTGGAATCAAATACTCTTCATATATAGAAAGGTCCTTTACAAAATTGTGATTTATATGGCCCTGTGATCTCTCGTTTCTCCCTGGGGAGGGGGTCAAGTTAACCATGGGTTATATAGGGAAAACACATTTTTGAGCATTTTTGCTCAATTTTCATAGGAAATGCGTCAAACTTGTTTAGCCTAAGATAACATTTTAATATCATATCCATATTGGTCCAGGCCGCATCCTCGGGGCAGAGGGGCGGGGTCAAAAGGGACAAATAGGCTAAAAATTCAAATATCTTCTTAAAGTACTGGAAATGGTAGAATCAAATACTATTTTTACATGGAAAGGTCTTTAGGTGTTTTATAGAAATTGTGAATTACATAACCCTGGGGTCTCACGTTTCCCCCTTGGGAGGGGGTCATTTTTACTTTAGTTTATATATGAAATATACATTTATGAACATTATTTGCTCAATTTTCATAGGATAGGAGTCAAACTTGATTAGAATCACTAGCCTGAAATATACCGTATGTTCCATTTACGGATCCGTACCAGTTGTACTTAAGTGATACGGCACCGCCAAATGGAACGCGTTTGGATTTTTCCATGATGGCGGCACCCTTATGAAAGATACGCTTCGAATATAATAGCTAAGTATTTTCGGTGTTCACAATGAAATGGATATGAAAATAATACCTAAATAGTTTCGGCATTATTGAAATAAACAATCCATGTAATTGCATCGGATATAAATACGCTCTGTCTTGTTTTCAACAAAGAAAACATTCCGGTGACAAATGAAAAATTTCGGGTCCGCCATCTAGGATACAAGTGGTACGCTTCTGAAAACGAACCACTTGTACCGGTACAGTTCGGCGCTTTCCATTTGAGATGGACATTTGAGATGGACAACTGGTACGAATCTGCATTGTATGTTTGATTAATTAACGTCCTATTAACAGCTATGGTACTGCAAATGGAACGCACGGTTAGTATTTAAACATCCATATCAGTCCTCGCTGACCCCCTGGGGGACCAGAAGGGCGAGGCCAAACAGGGTCAAAATGACTTTAAAATACCAAAAAATCTTCTGAGTTCACAGGTTTGATGGAAGCAAATACTCTTCATAGATTAAAAAGTCAAATGTATAAAATCACTGACCGACTTCAAGGGCCAGTATATTAGTGTTTAGATGTCTTTGTTTTATTCTAAACGAATTCAGGTGACTGTTAAGGAACATTGGTCTCTTGTTTTTATTAACTAACCTATTCACATCGTATTCCGGAATTTTTCGCAGGGTCCATATTTTCGTGAATTTGTAACAGATGTTAAGATTTTGATTGGTTATTTTTTCACGAATTTTTGCCGCTAAAATAAACAATTACACTATATCGTATCTGTATATTTATTTTTAGAATTAGAAATAAACCGTTTTTATTTCTTTCACAACAAAGGTAGGTAGTCTTTTTTTATTTTTAACGAAATAATAAGTTCAAAAACCTGTGACGGTTTCAGATATATTTTTATATCTTTCAACTTCAGACATATCCCGTTTATTTGGCGTCATATCGTTGAGTCTTTTAATGAAATCTTTATCAGTTTATTATTTGCATTCAGATATGGTTATGAATCTTGTCTTTTTATTGATACAATATTACTAATGAATATTTTTCTATGAGTCAGACGGAAGCTATTACTTCTAGACTAATACATCGTAGACTTAATGTCCGCTCGTTCTTCGCTCTACTTTCTTTGTTTACATGACCTTGTAAGCGGAAATGAAAGAAATATGGCGATTTTAAATCTGTTACATCAAGGCCAAAGCAGTTTACGCCTAACGAAGTCAGGTTTTATATCATTGAAGGAAACTCATGGAGTAATTGTATTGGGAAGGAATCGGTCGGAATCTGCTGTATGAATCTGTAGATGGCAGGCCTAGACAAATCACGTGGGATTATATTCTGTTTACAGACGACATTGCTTCGATATGACGGATGATTTCTTATGTAACTTGGAGGAACTTTGTGAATCCTACAGACACAGCCTACATAAAAAGATACTTCTCCTTCCCAACGCGATGGCTTGTGGTTATGTTACACCATAAGCTATGTACCTGAATTCCCAGGAGTTAGGCTTTATGACAGACATAACTACAGACGACAGATGTTTTCCTGGTTACGTCTCCTCAGGTCATCCTTACTGATGCAATGTTATCAAATAAGGTATAAAAACGGAGTCATAAGATTGCCCAAAAACAAAATTCAAATATTATGTAATTTGTTGCGGAATTGGGTTTATAATCAATTTTTATGTACCGGTCTAAAATGAATGGGTTGTATCCGCTTTCTTCAGGCGTTTCCACATTTACAATTGACAAAGATATATATGAAAGATCTTAACCATAAGTTGGATATTTCATATACAACAAAAAATTGCAATTAAATGAAACTCTCTGAACATCATGATAATCATATAAAATGCTAACTACTCTGATGTTTGTTCGTTTTTCAAATTTCTGAATTTTTCTAACTGCAGCTGTTCTATTGGTAAACAGTCTAACTATTCCAACAGAGCAAACAATAACTCGAATTAGGTTTCCAGACATCCCTTCGTTCAAGCTTTCAAGGGACTACGACTGATGTCGTTAACGCAGACGATGCTACGTTGACTAGATTTATCCTAAACGTTTCCACTGAGTGATTTTGATTCATATTGCGTCCTTCATTCCATGGTCTATGGGGTTTTAATCATAGCCCAAAGATCATCGCAAAACAAACACCTCTCAATAGTATCATTAGTTAGGTTTTACACCAAACTCAAATGAATTTTGGTTAGCTTCCATTCGTCTTTGATACTGTATACCTCCTTATTCAGTCTTCAGCAACGATCTTCTACATTCGCAATAACAACGATCTTCTACATTCGCAATAACCTCGCCCTTCTTCACTTCACTCAAACCTTGAACAGAGAACTTCTGATACTTAACTTCACAAAAAGAGACATCAGGCGTTTCAATATCATGTTTTGAGGACCTTTTGTACTAAATCATTTTAATCTGGCCGAATTGTCCAACAAAAACATAAGATAATTTACTATCATTTTCAAAACATACACGATCAGCTAGATGCAATATTTATCCAAAACCCAACACTCCCTTTTGAAAACTTTCGAGTTAGAATAGAATAGGTCATTGCAATTTCGTGCCTAATAATTCATTTGTGGTGATCTAATGTCGCGAATTTGTATCATCCGCAAAATGCATAAAACGTACATAAATACGAAAAAATATTTGTTAATTAACATTATTCTTTCGTCATTTATTATTTGCATTTCATAATCAATGACTTTTGCAGTATTAAAATAATTCCATTCATTCGGTTCTGAAGTAAGAAAATAATTTAACTGCTACACATTTTCCTTCGGCTATGGTCGCTGTGCGACCTTTTGTTTTTAGTATGATGATTATATTGTCTTTTATTTCACACTTTACATTTCTTCGGTAATAATACGTAACGTACTTTTCATCTCAGAATAACACAAAACCAAATTGATATCTCCGAGTATATTTACCATAGAAACATTTTCTATCCGACAAGGGATTAATCTTCACCGGAATATTCGTTTTTATGTTGGCTTTTGATTTAAAATCTCATGCCATTTACATATTTGTAAAAGAAATAAGTCGGCAAAACTTAAATCTACAATATATCTTAATCTAGATACTTTCGAAATAACTCTTTTTCAATTTCTTGGTTGTGCCCATTAAGTTCCCAAATGGATTTGTCATGAGTAGGTTTCGTATATGGAAGTCAGTGTGATTTACATGTCTGTGAGCCACATTATCAAGACAATGCTTTTTTCTCGTTCCAATACACTGAATTGCATGGAGGCATCATTAATATCCGCCAAATAAAATGTAGATGGCGCTTATACATCAGGATAAGCAATGCAGAGTTTCCCTGGCACGTAACGACAGCCTGCATGTTCAGCTACATATGTTTAGTATATGGCGATGGATTCTTGTGGAAGGGGAATACTTTATTTTGTTTAATTTGTTCTTGTTTAAACCTAAAACATGCGGGACCATCGTAAACATTTGTACTTTCTTTTCATGTCGTTAGGAACAGATAATGGGTATTCGATCGAGTTCGGTAAGCACATTTTTACTCTGCGGAAATGTATACTTTTCAAACAAAACTAGGATGGGTAATAAGACATTATGAATAACATATCTACAATGTATCGGCTCTGTCATGTATACCTTCCACCTACATTCAATGCCTCCAACATCTTAGCACGAAGTAAATACATATATGTATATACCGGATACCGGAGCACATTTTTTACTTTCCTTGACTTGGCAACATTAGTTGTAGTGTAACCTAATTCTACTTTCAGCAAATGTACTCTATATTAACGACATAAAACATAATTTTCACGCAACAGTGCTTTCCTGCCGCAAATGTTAAAATAAGATAACCGCAAAACTTTATAAGATTACAGATACTGTTGGATCACAATGACGAAAACTTATACACTGTACTGTAAACGAATATAAAATGTAGGTCAGAGGTGATTATATATTATCGTATTTCGCACTAGAAACCTTGCGCAAAGACAGTATAGTGATAATTATTTGTCTTGCAAGATGCGGCAATAAATGTAACTCCGCGAATTCATCGTTGTGATAACTGGTTCAAAATATCTTTTGCGCTAAAATTTTATTGATCCCAAAAAGTATGTTAATAGAAGTTTTCTTAAGAACTAAAAAGTATGCATAGCATGGTAGAGTTTGTTTGTTTGATTATTTTAACGTCCTATTGACAGCCAGGGTCATGTAAGGACGGCCTCCTATGTATGCAGTGTGCAGCATGTGCGAAGTGCGAGGTGCATGTTTTGGGAGACTGCGGTATGTTCGTAATGTGTCTTCTTGTAGAGTGGAACTGTTGCCCTCTTTATAGTGGTATATCACTGAATCATGCCGCCGAAGACACCAAGCAACAGTCGTCCCACTTCGTGTTTGCTGAGCCTACCACTATTATAGACTTTGGCGTGTTTCGGCCAGGGGACAGAACCAAGAGCCTTCCTCACAGGGGCGAACGCTCAACTCAAGGCCAAAAGTAAAGCGGTGCCAAGGGAGGCATTAGGAAAGAACAAATCAGTTTGGAAGAAGAGAGAAGATAAGATCCTGAATTTAGTCGCCTTTTACGATCATGCAATAGGGACAGCAGGTACAATTCTAACCCCCTACCTGCAGGGCAAACAAATATTACACAAAAACAATCTGTACGTGTTCTGTGTGTCTGACAGCATGCTTTAGGGAAATAATACTGTGAAATGGACAAAGGTTTCCAAGATCAGAAAAAGCTACACAGTACGAACATACTGCAGTCCCCAAAACAAGCAGTGACTTCACACACGTAACGCTATGCAAATACGATAGGCCGTCCTAGGGAATAATTCTAGCTGTAAATAGAACATGAATCTTTTAAACCGAAGAAATCATTCTGAGTTACACATATAGCTGTAACGACACCATCATAACACCATTACAATGCTGTCGTTATTCGCTTGTTGCTTGCTCCGATAGCGCAAAGATATGTATAACAGTTTAAACCATTGATTTTCAAACGAGGATAACCCTATGTTCTGACAATGTAGTCTTCGCTATTCTTTGCAATGTGATTCAGCAGTGAAACTAGTACATGTACCAATATAAATGATTCAGTAGGTCAGATTCGTAAGGTGTAGCAAAACTTTATCTAATAGTGTCAAGAGAAATTCTGTATGTCATGTAATATTTTTGAAGACTGAATTTGATTTTCGGTTCGCTTTAGTTTTCTTGATATGCATGTGAATTCACAAAAACAGTGTGAGATAACGAAGGAACATTGATAAACCCACAAAAGTCACAGTATATGTATTACTGAACTGAAAAATTGTATTAACTGGAACATTATTTAAAAAACGAAATAGATGTAATTTTTATCGTGTTGAAATAATCTTGATTCATTTTGCATTCTTACCAACAGAAAGAAATTACATTTCGTTCGAGATCGAGAAAACCGCAAAAAACGTACACAGACGTGTTTTACGTTTAGTCGGAAATGAAAAAAAAAATATTTAAAGTCATTTTAAATATTTGACACTGACAAATTAATCATCTAAACCAAAATGGATCTAGTCAGAGTGATGAATAGATCTCTTTGAAAATCCGTCAAAAAGTTTAAATCTGTGTAGAAAGCTAATGTATTTGCTGGTTTTATGGCCCAGCGGAGATCCCAAGGCACACCATTATACATTAGAAAGATTCTGACTACTTCGCAGGCTGAAAGCTTCGGCGAATGTAAAAAAAAAGGTTCTGTTCCTCTTCTGAAACGAAAAAGCATAGTTAGAATGTCTTCGGAATATATCGAATGTTTTCAATTTTATGGCCCATCATCTCTTAATGGGTACAAGTTTATATACATTATATTGCTTATTTCACAAATATAATGACGCGATTCACGATTGATATATCGCCCGCTCATGAGAAGACTAAGCGGCTAAGAAATGACTGGTACTGCTACGTTTTGGAACATCCTAAGCGACCTTATCGATCCATTTCGCAGTAGCGATTTATAGTTATGTCGCTCATAACGTTACAAATTTGGTAAGAATTAACACAATTGGACAATTAGTATGCTTCACATATCCAAAGAAATTCCATTCAAGAATTTATTTTAGATTAATCAGAAATGTTTTATGCGCGAACGCCCATCGGAGACTTGATATGTGTGTCGGAACTGGCAGAGCGAAGAGAGTACATTCCATCAAACAGCAAGCGATATCGTTTAGGGGCCATTGTGTTCACGTATTGACTAGCTGTCTATTTGTGACCTTCCTGTCTAGTCTAGTATGAAATACCTCTACACATATTGCTCGATTGCGTGGAAGAGTTTATTTAATATATAAACGTATATGAAAATAGTGGAAATGAGATACTGCAAGTACTAGGCACCATTTTACCGTTTTTTTACCATTACAACCGCGTGACTTCTTTGTTCAGAGTTCACTTTCAAGGTATTGTCGGTGGATATACTTTACAAAGAATGATTTGACTACCAAAATAAGATTCGTTCTGAACTATTCTTTCTATCGGTTACCAGCTAATTACCATATAATTAAAATCAAATGTTTGACGACTAGGCGTTACAGCGAAATAGTTTGGAACAAAATGTATTAATTATACTACGTTATTTTAAATGATTTCCAATCTGGCAATGCTATCACAGTCACTGTAATTGAAAAAAGACCAAACGGTGTTAATGGACGTGCGTCTTTGAATGCGGTTCTTCTGTCGCAAAGTAAAATGTTGCTGTTTGGCCAGACTAGTTAATAGCTGTGTCCGCACTTTTTCTGCAAAGTAATGTTTTGCTGTGTTCTCACGTTTGCCGTCGCAGAATAGTACTTTGCTGTGCTCTCACGCTTGTTGGTGGATGACTGGTGATCGTGTTCAAATGACGTTGTATCCATGACATTAGATCATCACGCTTTAACTCCTTCACCCCTGAAATTTCATAATGGACTGTTCTAGTCCTTGATGTTGGAGAGTCTATGTGTCTTCAGGGGTAAATGTGTTAAATTGGTTTTATTGCTTTTTGTGTAATACTGTGTACGTATGTGAGACGTTTTTTCCTAAAGGTTAACCTGAACCTACATAGCCGTGCAAAGCGTTAGCTATTGTTATTCATTCCGGTTTCATATGTTTACTTTTCTTTCAATTAGCGCTCTATTAAAGTCTTAGACAGTACCCGGAAATTATGAACAAATACGAAGGGCAAGTTTCGCAATAGCAAGAATCTAAACATTGCTTTCTATTGACTGACAAACGGAAGAAAACCACACAAAGAAGCGTTACACACAAGTTAATTTCAGTGTGACATCATAAAATGATTTAGCCCGATGCCCGCCCCACCATAGCCATTAGTCGGAGTGACACATGACGGGGAATGGGAGCCCTATCTTCATTCGAGGACGTCATATAACGACCGTAAACTGTGTCTGTCCATCAGGTACCATAGACGTCGTCGGTGAAACGTTTACAATGATGAATGGCTCTGTTATTGAGGATCGGTAAGAAAATCGAATTCTTTTATTAGGAAACATTATACATACACATGATGAATTTATTACCATTTCAAAATGAAATACGGGTTGTGTTCACGGGATTGTAAACCTATACTTACATCAGTTTTATATACTTGTATCCATCATTGCTATAGCAGGGCTCATAAATCAGTCACAGGGATGAAGCCCATCACGTTGTATGTGTCATATCGCTACCATATTTTCAAAATTGTTGACCAGGAAGCTATTGCATTTAATTTTGCTTTTGGAGTTTTGTCGATCATTCCTAAACAGTCATTTCACAAAGTGTCAGTGCTGAATTAAAGTATGCCAGTCATATATTATCATAGCGCCAGTGCATCAGCTTTGTATCACAGAAAGCTATCATAAAGCTTCAAAACTGATAACTTATCTCCCATCTACAGTAACAATTTAGTAATGGGGGTTTGGTGTGGTGGAAAGCAGGGTCGTCGGCGGTGTGTGACCATCAATACCCATGATACTTCCGGAAGTCACAAGTCATTGCCAAGTTGCATGTTGCAACGATATTACACTGGCAAACTTTGTCGGAATTTCATAATAAACACAGACTGGTTACTTGACGACTGATTGTCAAGTGAAAAAGTGGTTACAATGATTTGTTAAGGCTTAATGTGAACTCTCGTCTGCACGCGCTCAGACTCGTTCCTTCCACCCTCGATATTCCCAGCATACTCCGCAACTCCTTGATGACAATAAATTTTCTCAGGTACAGCTGTACTTGTATACGAACGGTCCAGCCCTCTCTCATTTCCCATCTCTCTCAGTCATACTACATACCCTTCCATTGCTGTCGGTCATGTTAATTCCGTACTTATATGCTCACACTGCAACCTTTTAAGTTCTTTTTCCACTTGCCACTTGATTAGTTATTCATCTATGACTTCTGCAGCATTTCCTCTTTCCTAATTACTATCTCCTTCCGTCCAAGTCTACACCCTTCCAGTCATGTCAGGCACGATATACACCCGACCAGTATAAATATGGATACCATCCAACATATGTTCTTCCCAACCCGCTAATATCTCCCTACCTCCGCACTTCACTATTTCAGTCGTGTAAGTTGAGTATCCACAGTTGCTCCGTCATTGTTTCTCTACCAATTACTACTTCCCTCTTTCACAGTCCACAACCCACCCATCCTTTACCCCATCTCACCCGCACGCCCTGACGATGTTCGTTAATACACCTTCCAACCTTCATTTCCTCCCCATCACCATCCCAGACCCCCGACCTCTATTACACCATCTCACTGCAGATAATCCTGTCACAATGGTAATCGTTCATATGCCTCTCAGATTTCTCCCCCGCTATCACGTCACTATCGCAACTCCAATCTCCTATTACAACATCTCACTGACGGTAGTCATTTTACCATGGTATTCAAACCTTCTCTCTCGATCCGCATCACCTTCCCCTGCTACATACTTCCAATGATGATAACCATATTTCCCGGATATCGTTTACACACCTAGATTCGTATCTATAACCGGATATATTTTAAAGGTTTCCAAGACCCACAAGATGGCTTGCACAGTTCGTTGTCAGTCAAACAACCATGCACGTACCTAAATGAATGATATAAAGTACCATACGGTATCGTGAGGAAGTAGCCCACACGGTTCCCACTATATATACCTGACCGACTTGGGTTGACGTCAATAGAGATCAGTAAACAGATATAAGTTTTCTATCGACGAATCACAGTACTTTTTACGTCGTTTTGCAGGTTACATATCATGATCATTGACTCTATCACATATATCGACTCAAACATTTGAATTGCTAACATTAATTTTGTTCCATAAGAAGGTTGTATACTGACATTAAGATACCAAGTGTTTATTTAATCCTAATTCAGTGATACGCTGGAAGTCGCATGTCGCATAGTAATAATAATAAAACAAAAATAATTAACACTGAATCAAGGGGGGGAATCATTAAATTACAATAATTAGTTATTGCGTCATTTTTCTGTTAAGTTTGACTTCGACATAATAATATAGTTGTTAATTAATTAAATTTATCGAAAACAAAAATCCTGAAACAGTCACATAGCGAGTTGTTTGCGATAGACGTTTCAATTATTAAATACAACGTCTCTGAACCAGCAAAGAATGTCCAATGTAATAATATTGAATTCATTACACAAAGGTCAAACATTAACAAAAATAATTTGTGACTCTTGTAACAGATACGGGACATAAAACTAGCATTACTGTTTTTTTAATCTTACAACTATGTGATCTGGCAAGCAAAGCATATTGAACGGCAAACATACGACCCATAAGGAGTTCCTGATGGAGACTATTCTTGGTAGGACCTGCATATCACACTTTTGGCTAAAATAAACATTGGTGTCCCTGTGACAGCAACACCCGCATCCCGATAAATATGACCTGGAGATCGGCCAGGTAAGAATACATCATAGACAAATTTAAGATGTATACTTTCCGCCATCTTAGCGGATAGTAATTTACAATAAAAATAACCGCTGATGTGGGTTTGTTATTTGTGATATCCTTGGGAGTGGTTCGTGTAACGTGGACACGATAGAGGTAAACATAAATCCTTACTACAAGTCACATCTGTTCATCACTGTTTCAGTCTACTTCGCCAATGTCTAACTGCTCATGCGCCTTCTTATGAACCCAATAAGTTTACGCTTTCAAACTTGGCCACATAACATTTCATCTTCTCATTTCGCTATAGATCTTCAAACTCACATCTTATCAGTTTATCCATTACCTGTCTACCCACCTTTTTACCTATCGGCATATCCACCCATTCACATTAGCTAGTTATCTACTTTCCCACAACATATTATACCGACTCACATATAGCCATTTACTCGCTAACATGATAGTTCAAGATTATATGTCCACCTACCACCTTATTTATATCCAAGCTAGTCAGTAGCTTACTTACCTGATTATTCAGTTATCTACCTACCTATAACCTTTACCTGCCTACCAACAAACATATTCTCAATCTAGCCAGTTACCTGCTAAACCGATATCTCAAGATACCCACCTGCTTACATATGTCTATCTACCACCGCATTTATATCCAAGCTAGTCAGTTACTCGCTACTTTAACCTGCCTACCAACCACCATATTCTCAATCTAGACAGTTATTCACCTGCCAACAGCATACATATGTACCTAGCTACTCATCAATCTGGCCATGCCCTGGTTAACAAACTTCTAGCCTACCTCATAACTCATATATATACCTGCCCACATCCTACCTGCCCACACCCTATGCCTAACTTCCACATCATCTATTTTCATGCCAATCAGTCACCCGCTAACGTAGCACTGGTGTCTTTCATCATGATCCATGGACAGTTAAAGTCTGTGCCTCTGTACAATGCCCTCACTGAGTTCGTTCTCGTAATCATATTCCTGGAAATCTTTCCTACAGATAAACATCATTCATTTCGTGGAAACAAATCAGGTGAGTGCCTGAGCGAAACCCTCTTTATCATGCCTAATCTGATCGCGTTAATTTGAAGCGTTTATTAATTGATCAAGAAACATCAATTTCAATTACAGACGATTTTCCGATTGTCACACTGCTGTTATACACAACATGCGTCATTTTGGGCCGCAATAGGACGATAAAAGTACAATATTTCGATTTTACAAATGCAGCAATTCGTCTTGTTAAATAAAATGCACATCGACATCAGTGAATTATTTGTTATTCTTTTCTGCGCTCTACTGAAATTCCTTAAGAATTGAAATAGCGAATCACCTGTTACACATACCAAATGAGAAGACACATGCCGAGGAGGAACATTTTCGACAGGATTGAGGAATCAAAAGATCAATAATTAAACTATCCATAGAGGTATTGTAAATACCGAATCGGTTTAAAATGATACCAAAACTAAGATATTGTAATTATATTTTCATATTTATATTTCCGTTCTTTGAACGTCACTTTGCCGCATAAGAACACATAGACGCTTAATATGATCGGACCATTGATTTGAAAAATACACATCTCTCATGTCCTAATAATGTCAAATTTTGCAAATTAATTCATTTCCGAAAATCTGCACCTGGTGAATATATAATTTGATTATGTAAATTCCATAGACACTGGATAAAAAGACGATGTCATTACTGAAACACCTTTGTTTTTCCACGCTCCGAAAGTAAACACAGTTTACCACGACATCGGGATCGCTTGTTACATTACCAAATCAGTTACATGGCTGGTCCAATCGTGCGTAAAATAATAGTAATGAAAGTACATAATAAATATCCAATTGCGAATATAAGTATAGTTGTGGCAAAACTGCCGAATTGTAAATATAATGAAAAATTGTTATTTTTTTGTTGTTCATTGTTTGAACGGCATCTTGACACATATTTCAACATGATGCGCTAAATTGATAAAGCGAACCTCTCTGACATTCGATCTGACTTCAATAAAGTTTGACGATATGCGTTTTAGATATAGATTAATTTTTGTGCAAAATGTCGCAAATATATTTTTTCTTCTAGATTTTTTCACAAATCTTTAAACTATTTGAATTTTCTGCATTGCCCTTCCCATACTCTTTTGCACTTGGACTGTAATTGCACAGGCAATTATATGGTCTCCTAGTCTGATAGCAAGCCTAAAACGTCACATAGTGCACTTATAGAAGCCAAACTTATGCTCTTAAACTTATAGGTTGTTGGGGTTTTCACAAGACAAAGCAGAAAGTGGTAATTTCTACTAATGTGGTAATAAATGAGTATTTCACTTCTTATTATAGTTGGTATATTTAGTCCTGAAAAAAGTATGTTTAATCTTTACTTATTGATCTCTCTAATAAAAAGGTCTTAACATGTTTATTAAACTATATAACATTTTTTCCATTGTTGTCCTATTGACAGCCAAGGCCATGCAAAGACAGTCTCCCATGTATGCGGTGTACAGTGTGTATGATGTGTGTGGTGGGTTTTGGGGAGACTGCGGTATATTTGTGTTGTGTTTTTGTATAGTAAGTACGCTTGCCCTGTTTATATTAGTTTAAGAACCTAAAAATCTAGATAGTGTTCAGGTTTAATAGGCCGGATCTAACCAATACTTAATCCTTACTTTTGTATGTTTGTAAGATAAAAATAGTCAAATTGATTTCAGATGTGATGAAATGAAATTACATTACTTTTTAGTTGGTTCAACATAAAGGGAAAAAAATACATGGTTTTTTTGGTAGCGTTTCTTTCTTGGTGATTCTGAAACGGAATTTATTCAAGTTACGACTTAAATAACTACAGCAATTACAGAAAGAGCTTCGTAACTAGTTTTACATTATTATGAAATGGTTCCCGTGATCTTTTTCGGTTAAAGAGAGTTAGAGATGGGAAAAAATGTCACTTACATGTTTTTCGGTAATGGATTTTATGTCTGTCGAGCAGTATGAAATTCAAAGTGAGCATTAGTATGCAAGATATATATAAAGGGGTTTTGTTTACAATGTAAATATGTTATGTTCGTCGAATATGCTTTGTCTTACGGTTGGAAAATTAGCATAACTTTCAATTACAAAACCATTCGATCGGGACTTGTATTCAATGATAGAGTTTGTAGAAGACATAGTCTATAAATCCTTTAAAAGCTTTAATATACACAAATTGGCTGGAGACTCAGACTTTTTGACGATATACATATGCATTGTAATTCAAAGCTAAAGAAGCATGCGTAGTAAAACTATACACTGGAACTGTTTTTTAATGAAATGACGAGACTAAACCAAGTTGTTTTTATACTGTATCTCGAATTTCAGCTTTTAGCATTGAATGTTAGATAGTATCATGTTTTATATGCAATGAGGAAAATTCCATGGAGATTCGGAAATTGTTCGAGAATTCAAATCATTGAATGTTCTGAAAGACATGATCGAAAGATATTCGCTATGGCAAAAAATGTTAAATGATATGCAAGAGTTTTGATACTTAACGAGGGACAAATCAAGTATTGATACTTAACGAGGGACAAATCAAGTATTTCTGTTTTCCTATGTCAGCTATGATAATTTCACTGTACCTTGCTATTTTACTGATTCTTACTTGTGTCTATTCTCATTTTATTACCATTGACATATATTTTTGAGTAGGTGTTATGGTTGAATAGAAGACGCTTGCTTCCCTTGAACACCTGGTTTCAATGTATATTAACTAACATAAATATATACTTTGTTTCTCGAAATTATATTTGTCAATTGATGTAGTGTTCTCCGATTACTTATCACAACTCCCGCTGGTAGTACAGCGGTACTTTGATGACACATACACATTCCCTTCGCGATTACTGGGTCTGGCTCATGACATTGAAACAAGGAACGCAATGCGCTAACTTCAATGAAAATGCATGCAATTAAGCACTAATTTGGAAATTACACTACCAATTATCATATCAGCAACAAGAGAATGCGTTGTTGTCCACGGTGGAGGAAAACCATTACCGTGACATCGTTGGGATAACAAATCAAATTGACAACGCCCCATCCAGGATCGAACCCAAAACTTAAGCAAGTGATCTTCAGCTGGAATGCTTCTGACAATTCCTGTCAGCGCATTGACAATCACATCTACCGAGACACCTATTCTTGTATCAATGTTGATATTGGAGTTAGATGTCGTAATGATTATTATTGAACATTTCTGCAAAACAAAATTAACCTTGTACGTGTAATTGTGTATTCGGCAATATATTAGTAGGGAACAACATTTCATAGGATATGCATGTTTTAGCGTAAATTTAATGTTCCAGTTTTCGAGCCTAAAGAGTAATGCTTACTCTAATAACTCTAATTTCCTACATCAAATAACATTAGAATCATATATTCTTTAGTATGTCTGATCACTTAACGATTTAAGAAAATGTGCTGTCAGATCTTGCAAGCAAATACACAAATGATGACACCATTCATTAAAAGATGTTGCGTGAAAAGCTTGAAAGTTGTTCCGTTTTGAGTGTGATTCTTTCTATAATATGTATTGCGATTAATCTATATCATCGATATGCTTATTCATGCACAAAACATTTTGATCCTCCAAAAAGCCGACGTTTACATAATTTACCAACAAATATCGGTAATAGTGCAAAAGCAATACCTTAAAAATAGAACACAGCGTCGACCATTAATCATTGAACCGCAGAACCCAGCGTATTCTTCAGACTTCTCTGTTCGATTGTCATAATTCATTATCAATCATATCTTTTTTACATTGAAATTCATCCCAGCTATTTAATTTCAGCCAGCGAGCCATGGAATGATCTCGGTCTAAAATCAATGCCACAGACGTCGGGTCCCCTGGTCTGTGTATAGAGTAGCGCAGGAATCCCTTGGTGTATAGGAGACTTGTTATGTGTGATGCGATAATAACAGGGTTCCCGTGACAGTAATGATACGCATTGACGGTCCTTCGATCAAGAATGATGAATATATGGAAATATTAAAACTTGTTTTCTTCTTTTAATTTGTTGCGTTACCTTGCATTGCGTGTCTTTATCACGCGAATTCTATCATGAAATTAGAGTACCGCTTGGATACCAACTATGCTACTGCCCGGCAATACACGAGTTTCATTCAACGAATTATACGTAAGAAATATTTGTTTGTCATTTCGTCATAGGCTTTCTGTTATAATATTTTTTGTTCTGAAAACAACAAAAAATATGTCAGAGGCATTTTGATTTATTTAACTAAAAAAAGAAATAAAAAATCAAAACAAAAAATCAAAACAACAAAATGGAAAGGAAAGCAAAATCGCATAACATGAAAGCAAAAAATAAAAAGAGAAAATATCTTAATGAATAGAAAAGCAAAATGAAATAGCTAAATATACTTTTAATAGCTCAATATATAACAGACGATTGTAATACAGAATCGTAATCTTAGTACATGGAACAAGTAATATCTTACGATTGTAGTCAAAGATCTACGGTGTGTAACTGAAATATACAATAAATTTTAACATAAAGCTAATTTTAACCAATCAAAATTTTGTATAGCATTAACAGTGTTTGTGTAAACCTCATTTGAAAGGCACAGGTTCGGTTACATCATTGCTACTGAAACTATGTACTCATTTGAAATGGAAATCTTTAAATGGATTTGAAACGGACTTGCGTTGGCGGATTGCAATATAAAAAGTAAATAACAATTTCATTATTTTGCATATATTCCTCCAAAAATTCACCTGATTTAATAAGGATTATTTTCCTTGAGTTATTCCTGAATCAAATAGTATGAAACCAAATGTATTTATCCTCAACAGTAAACTATCATTCTTGTCCATGATCAGAAAAAAACTATTTTCAAGAAAACAGACGCAAAAAAATGTCGAAGAAGCCGATGATATAATGATAAACAAGAGGCCCATGGGCCTTAACGGTCACCTGAGTTAGAATATATAATGAAACAAATAATGAAACAAATTAAAGACATATAAACACTATATGCTGGGCCTTGAAGTTGGTCAGTGATTAATAAATTTGACTTTTTAGACTATGAAGAGTATTTGCTTCCATCAAACTTGTGAACTTAGTGGTATTTTTTTTTAATTTTTATCATTTTGACCCTGTTTGGTCCTGCCCCTCTGGTCCCCTAGGGTGTCATCAAGGACGGATATGGATGTTAAAATACTATATCTTAGGCTAATAATTCTAATCAAGTTTGACTAATTTCCTACGAAAATTGGGCAAATAATGTTCACAAATATGTTTTTCCTATATAAACTAAAGTAAACTTGACCCCTCCCCAGGGGGTAACGTGAGACCCCAAGGTCATATAATTCACAATTTTTATAAAACACCTTAAGACCTTTCCATCTATAATTATTTGATTCTACTATATCCAGAATTTTAGAAGATTTTTGAAGTTTTAGCCTATTTGACCCTTTTTTGGCCCCGCCCCTCTGCCCCCAGGGGGTCGGCCTGGACCAATATGGATATGATATTAAAATGCTATCTCAGGCTAATAATTCTAACCAAGTTTGACTCGTTTCCAATGAAAATTGAGCAAAAAATGCTCATAAATGTGTTTTCCCTATATAAACTATAGTAAACTTGACCCCCTCCCCAGGGGGAAACGTGAGACCACAGGGTCATATAATTCACAATTTTTGTAAAGGACCTTAAGACCTTTCTATTTATACCATTTCTAGAATTTCAGAAGAAGATTTTTTTAAGTTTTAGCCTATTTGACCCCGCCCCTAAGGACCCTGGGGGTCAGTCGTAGAAAATTTGTAAATAGGATTAAATGGCCATCTCATACTGATAATTCTGACAACATTTGACTCATTTCCTATTACAAATGACCAAATAATGCGCAAAAATGTGTTTTCTCAATATAAAGTATAGTAAACTTAACCCCCTCCCCAGGGGGAAACTAGAGACCCCAGGGTCATATAATTCACAATTTTTGTAAAGGACCTTAAGACCTTTCTATCTATGAAGAGTATTTGATTCTACCACATCTGTGAGTAGAGAAGAAGATTTTTGAAATTTTACTCAATTTTACCCCTTTTGGCCTTTCCCACAGCCCCCTGGGGGGTGGGGACCATATAATTCACAATTTTGATTGGCCTTATGCCTTAGAAGGTTTGTGCAAAATTTCATTGAAATTGCTTCAGCAGTTTTGGAGAAGAAGTCGAAAATGTAAATTGTTTACGGACATACGACGGACGACGCACGACGACGGACAAAAGGCGATTAGAATAGGTCACTTAAGACCTTCGTCTCAGGTGACCTAAAAATGTGTTTGAGAGCAAGAGACAGAAATTATGTCTTGAAAACCCGGTAATTACGTAAAAATGACTACTTTTGTTCGTGAATGTTATATCAAAACGGTTTTTTTAAAACAAGACATTTAGAAACATTAACTTGTTTACATAACCTCTTCAAAGACTAGGCCTCATATCCTTGCCGATGGAACACATTAACTTACCATTCAGCGATCGCCTGCGCCTTATCACACACTGTGACAGGATGTTCGTGTGAACACAGTCAACTGTCGCTCACGTGCTTTCCAACTCCTTCAACATTTTTATATCAAAAGCTATAAAATTCTGATCCATTTTCGTGCATCTTTTAGAAATCGACAGGGACTTTGAAGTTTTATGGATGTTAAATGACTGCATTTCTTAAAGTTATTGCGCTATATCTTTCGGTATTCTCAGAGCTAAAGAAGCTGAACTACAGTCTGGAAATTGTGAACTCTAGAATTCCCAAGTGTTCTTTTCGGGAGATATTTTGAAGTTTCTTTAGAAAGAAGTAATTATTCTAACATATATCATTCCGTAAACACGGTTACAAATTCTTCAATGAGTCATTGATTGAAACCGCGAATGACATAGATATATGTGTGAATATCATAGTATCAAAGGGTGATAACTCCCTTTTTCAAATATGTTATATATGTTCTTTTCCACTAATGCTTTGGTGTATATAGGAACTCCTTCTGCCAAAACGTTGAGTTCTTCAGGTTGGCGTCCTATGACCATCGCTTTTTTTCTGTTAATCAACATGCGGGTCAGATGATGGGTTTGATATTGGTCAAAGAAACTACATATTTAATATACATCGATAATTTAAAATAATGAGATTAAAGAAGGCTAGAAATATTGAGTGCACAGAAATCCACTCCAATACAAGGCTCGTAAATATTCGTTTTTCCCAATAGCCATCACTGATTGGACCATGCAGTTCTGCCCTTGCAAGAGGTAAGCGTATCAGACTTTAACCCATGCAGTTCTGCCTTGTCAACCACTACCACACTTAGGAAAATCAATTTTATCATAGTAAAAGTATATTTACATAAAATATAATCATTTGATAATAACAATAAATTTCATGCTACATTGTACCTTCCAGAGCCAAACACAGGATATAAAGGACACGGGATCAAAAATGTAAAATAGAAATGAAAGAAATTACCACCTGCAAAAAGTCGTTTTAAAAACTGAAAAAGGAAGTAATCCTGTCAGAAAGGAAGGACAGGAAAATAACGGGAAAATATCATCCTGCTTGAAATCTCTGAAAAATAAGGACGGCCTCCCGTTGATGAGAGTGTATGAAGTATGTGGTGCGTGTTTTTGGAGACTGCGGTATGTTCATGTTGTGTCTTCTTTTATCATAGGCTGCCTTCGACTGGCAACTTTCGAGTATGAGTAAGGTTAGTTATAGCAATGTCAAACTATCTGTCAGTCGAATGCCTTTCTCTGAGAGTAAGGTCGTTCTCGTTTATACGGTTTAACTGGTGGGACCTCTAGTTGTTCGTTTATGAATTAAAGACGGATCTGATAATTTTATATTATTTCAAACAAGCCTAGACAAAGCCCTCATAAGCTTGTTAAAAAACTCCAGGTCAGTGATGATTTTTACTTTACTTGAAATAATAACTTTAACACACGGCCGAACCGGTTGTTTCGAATAAAGGAAAACTGCCAGCCTCGTTTCGCCATTTTAACTCTGATCAAACTACGAGGGTTCTGAAAACGACCTCCACCTTCCGTATAAAAACATTTTTAGCATACTCAAGTAAGAACGTTAGACTACTCGGGTAATGAAGGCAGTCGAGGTGACTCTCTTGCCCTTTTTTATTGCGCTATATCACTGACGCAGGACGCTGAAGAGACCAACAAGTCGTCCCACTTCCTTTATGTTGAGCGCTAATCAGTAGCATTTTGTTTGATTTTGTTTGTTTAAGTAGTTAACGTCCTATTAACAGCCAGGGTCATGTAAAGACGGCCTCCCACCTATGTGGTGTGCAGCATGTATGTAGTGCGTGGTGAGTGTTTTGGGAAACTGCGGTATACTCGTTGTGCCTTCTTGCCTAGTTGAACTCTTGCCCTTTTTATAGTGTTATAACACTGAAGCATGCCGCCGAAAACACCAAATCACACACCCCACCGGGTCACTTTATACTGACATTGGACGAACCAGCCGTCCCATTTCTTGCATGCTGAGTGCTAAGCAGGAGCAGAAACTACTACCACTTTTATAGAATTTGGTGTGACAATCTGAACACGACGGTAGAAGAATAATGGGGCCGATAAGAGCGATGGCAGGAGACTTGTTGCATGCATTTGATATACAACAAAGTCAACAAGTGAAAAGGGCAAAGGAAAGTTATTAGGCAAGACAACAGAGCCAAACGCTTAGGTTCTTGTTAGTCTAGACTGTCCAGATAGTATTCAGAAACAAATGATTAGATCAATTTCACTTATAGTAATTAAGATATGGATATAAAGGCTTTGATGCTTGTCTTCGTCAATAACTTTACGTATTATTAGAACAGGAAGAACAAGTACGCAGGTATTTAATTCTACCAGAGCAGTATAACACCATAGGGATTTCAACAAAGATACATAATTGATAGATATTAAAACTACCGCGATGTGACTTTACAAGATACAATTTTGTATATCAAATTAGATGAATCCATGATAATGAGTTCGTTTTTGTTTTTTTTTAAATTCGATGAGTTTTCGCACCTTAAAATTGAATTCTTAGCCTATACTGTACAACAGAGACAAAAGCATAGCTTTTGAAATGGCTTCATATCGGCCACAGGCTTTCGCTAGACTCCCATACTTGAACGAGTGTGGAGTCATAGCTTTTCTTTTGAAAAGTGTATATGTTTCATGTTTATTTTGTTTGTTTGTACCACCATTATCAGGAAATGACAAAGATAGGCTAATCCTGATATCTAGTTCTATTGACATTTTAATATCTTCTTGTCAATAATATGTTTGGAAATTTAAAAAAACCACAGTGGTATATTTTGATGTATGTCATGTCAATACAGAACTACCATAAAGTCACAACGAAATAATTCAGACCCGATTAGAATAAAAATGATATAGTTGTAAGCGACAAATGACAGTAAATTGCAAAATTGAGTGTGACTAGAACACTCTTGAGACAGGAAAGCGTGGAAATATGTCGCTGTGTCAGTAGAACATTGAGTTGTATACTCCCCAGAGAAAATCGTAAGTGAAGAACAAAACTTGAAACTTCGAGACGATTTGCTTAAAATCTTATATGAAATGAACACAAATTTAAGATACTTTTTTTATCACATAACTACATGTACAGCAACTTACATTTCGAAGTGCAATATCAAAATGTGCTACTAAAATCAAGTAGGGACGCCATTCATGGAAATTAATTAAGGGCATAAGATTCAGTTCATATGGTGTTACATCGCCATGATAAGGAAGCTAAACTCATTCTTTATTACAATAACCAAGTTTAGAATACTTATATGATTCGAATTTAAAAAAAAAAAATAACAATATACGTAGTTTTGAATCTATACTCTTGTATTCTTGGTCATATCGTGCTACCTGCGAATTAATCATTATGGCATAAGACATTAAAAATAATTCATACTCCACGCATGCCAAAGACTTTGTTCTCTTTCTTTTTGTTCGATGGGATTGTCATAAAAACGTTTCTATAAAAAGCGTGTTAAAGTACAGTACACGAAGTCAACAAACGCATATAAAGTGTAACGCAATATGATGTATTTCATATGTCAAATCGTGATTAATCGGTGTCACTATATCTTGTGTCGTTTTTGAACATAATACTTAAATTTTGCAAATAGATTTCTTTTTTTCTACGAATAATCCCCATGTGTACAATCTGAAACGCAAGAATTTGCTACTCCCCTTTTTATTATCTAGAGACTACATACAGATATTCTGAATCGGAAGATTCATGCAAAATAAATGAATGGATCAGGATTAAAAATTAACTCGTAACTTCCCATAATGGTTTTGTACTCCGGTTGATCCAAAATCTGACAATGTGTGCATGATTATGTAATTTTTATTTCATTTTTCGTAAGCATTTCATGACAAACTTCGAAACAAGACAGGATTCCAATGATTATTATTAATTATGATAAACCAAATAGCAAAAACCCGTAACAATGTACCACAATTTAACAAAAACAATAAGGTTTTAAGTTTCATAGTATAACAAAAATAAAGTTTTTTCATGGAATTGGCGGTGTTCATGCACACAACTAATGATCCTACAAAAGTCTCTGCGTTTTGATCTATAGAAGTACCCGAGTATTGGCAAATCATTAAATCATAATACCTAGTAATAATTATTTATCATAAATTGTATAGAAATAAGTTGAATGTTATTGTCGATGTATGATTGTAACGTTTACCGTATCTACATTACAATTTCTATTATATTCACAAAAAATAATATCATTGTAAGCAAGAATTAAAAATATACATGTAATTTTGTGTAGACTGAAACCTGAGTTTATGTCAATCTATAGACTTTTTACGATATGAAAAACGAACTTTCAATTTTTGTTAATACTTAAAGGATTAGGTTTATACTGAATCCTAGTCATGAATATTATGTGATGCTTTTCTTGTTGTGTTTCTTTAAAGGAAACTTAACCAGATGCTAGATATCTGCTTAAGAGGATCATCAAACATACTTGCTTACTACTGCATAGTTACTAATATTTGCGAGTGTTTTAATTCGCCGAATTGGCGGATTCACCCAAATTCTTGACAAATATTAAAAAAATGGTTATGCGTATTACACTCTGTCATGTAAATGGCGCATTCAAAAGCTACAGAAGTGAATTGTCAAAATTAACCCCACTAGCAAGTTCTACAAAGTAAATCGCGAAATTTCACACTCCCGAATTTAAACCCTTACATGTATACAGTAAACGAACCCTTTACTTATGGAAAGCCACAGTGATTTGACTTCTCGAACCAGACTAATCCAATATGTTTCATTGTGGCCATTGATAGTAAAACAATCTTTTGTAAATTTTGAAATACGTCCTAAAAACATCAATTCACCCTTTGCACTTGTTGTTCTTTTGTTTTGTAATTTCCCCCAAAAAACGGTCAAGATGTCAAACCTGGTATAATAGTTTTACTTTGAAAAGGTCTAGACTTCGATGTCGCCGCTTTGCTGATGATATCGAGTCTTTTGGGAACACAGCATAAACATTGGTCTCTCATTTGTCTGGCTGGCTTGGAACGGACTTTCCTTAGTCTATACAGCTATATATCACAAAGGCGATCGGAATTTTCCCTTGCTACATCTAGTTTATTGATATTCTAAGCTCTCCAGTGTCGTATACCCAGTAAGAAAATGATACCTCTGTCGGAATGAAGACGGTGTCTCCACCAAAAGCTATTTAATATCGCTGATTCATAAAAAATATTTCTAATCAAAGTCGTGTTTATTGTTTCTGATTGTTTTCTGTCGTTTTGCCTCAAGTGTTTTGTTCCATGGGTGTTATGTGACAAGACTGTGCTCCACTGACTGTCGCACCTTGGGGGTCAGAATCACGTGCTCAGGTAAAAATAAATTATTTTAACAGAGGGGCATTACAATAAGTTCTGATTTTTCATCTAATTTCCAACGGTATTGAAATTGGCAGACAAAGCATTTGATCTGGGTTGTAGTATTACCATTTCATATTAGTGAGGACAAAAGTTAATTTTCTCTATGTCGAAATTAATGATTCGGCGTGGTCAGAAATTTAATCTGTCTGGAACACTGCTCATCTTTATAGACTATCGTCTAACAAGTAAAACATTTGTCTACCTCAACGTCAGAAGTACAAAAGCTGGACTAATGTACTTATACCTTCCATTGATGACAATATGAATTTGAACTTTTCATTCCTTTCCAGTGAAATGTTTTGACGATCAGTAATTGATATAGTGCAGCAATATCGTATCATGCAACTACAATGTACAGCCACACCTTTATAACTCGAAGTCGTGGTAAAACATTTAACTAACTGAGTAAAACGTTTGATTGAAACCAACACACCACGTCGTAAAAACATATTTCTGTATTATACAAGTTCGAATAAACAAGGTTCAACTGTATATCGTCTAAATAACATTGCAAATAAAAATCTGTTTCGATTAGAGCTGCTATTAATGTTCCTGTGATCGAAGGTACAAACTCCGATCCTCGAGGATGTCCGATATATGCCGAACTTTGCCGAGTCTTGATAAAACAGCTATGTGTTGTTAACAATACGTGGTCTTTAGACGTGACAGCCCAAATATGTACAAAGAGGTTTTATCGACAGCTCGCAGCCGCCGCCGGGAATCGGATTGTGTGTCGCGTAATGTAGATTTTACGAATTAAAAGCAACTGTGAAACTGACAAAATCATCGCCATTTCTGGCGTTCTCAAGTGTCCCGTAAAAACGGCAGACGTTCGAAATAAGCATTATTGTCTAGCAGTGTAGAGCGGATCAAACTACGGTATTACCTTGTGCCTCTTGTGGATTCTGAAAGGCACATGAAACGGGTCAATCCCTCGGATCACGACACCCAAGGGATCAGAATACTTTGCGTCTCGGAACAGATTCCCTTGGGTATGCTTCCATCGTGTAGTTCTCAGCTGTCCACTGAGAGGGGGATTAAACTCCGGTCAGGAAGGGTCTATCCATATTTATCCCTAAACAGTATTGTCTCCATCAAACAGTTGTGACAACAAAGAGTGATAAGAATGGGTTTTATTGGTGTTTTATTTTCGTGGTTGTTGGTGATGATAGCAAACCATCTGATTGTGGACAAATGTATCGGGGAAAACTAAAATAGGACTAAATATAATAAAATTAGAATAGGCTGTTTTATATATGTAATAACATGCGTACATTGAAATTTGTGTTCGAAATTTATTTCATTCCTATTAAAGATATGTGTTGATGCTAACGTAATACGTTCATCAAAAAAATACCTTCTGTTAATCAATGTTCAGTGGTCATTTATTAAGTCATATCTGGTTGATATTTGGCTTGGTTAACAACTAGGAGTATTTACGGACGAAAATAACGTGTATGTTGCAGGTGTGGTGATGTCTAGTGTTATGAAAAACTGTGACACATTCGTGGCGTGTCTCCTTTTAATAGTAGAGCACGCACTTATCATTTTTATAGGGCTATCACACCGATGCATACCGTCAAAATCACCAAGCAACACACCCCGTCACATTGTACTGACGACATTCCAACCAAACGCCATACATTGTTTATAATGAGCACTAAGCAGGAGCAGAAACTACCACATTCAATTTATAGACTTTGGTGTGTCTCGGCTGGAAGAAAGACAGAACCCACAGCCTTCACAGGGGCAATGTTTGTTTGTTTGTTTGTTTGATTAATTAACGTCCTATTAACAGCTATGGTCATGTAAGGACGGCCTCTCATGTATGCGGTGTGTTGCGTGTATGTTGTGGGGCGTGTATGTTGTGGGAGGTGCGTGTTTTGGGAGACTGCGGTATATTCATGTTGTGTCTTCTTGTATAGTGGAACTGTTGCGCTTTTTATAGTGCTATATCACTGAAGAAGGGGCAATGTCAGATTTTCTAAATATCATTTTTTTAAAAGATTAAGAAGTCTGACTGCTCTGCTGAATATATCATCCAAATTTGAATCCCGATTTTTTTTGTATTCTTTTAAATATCTGGTTTTCCGTTTGTTTGATTAATTAACGTCCTATCAACAACCAGGGTCATGTAAGGACGACCCCCAATGTATATGGTGTGTATCGTGTATGTAGTATGCTGCGCGTATTTTAAGAGAGTTCTGAATATTCGTGTTGTGTATATTCTTGTGTAGTAGAATATTTGTATTTTTATAATGCTTTATCATTGAAACATGCTTCCAAAGACACCAAGTAACACATTCCACCCGGTCACATTATACTGAAAACGGGCGAACCAGTCGTCCTACTCCCAGTAAGCTGGGTGCCAAGCAGGAGAAGAAACAACCACTTTTAAACATTTTTGTATGTCTCGGCCAGGAAACAAGAGTCCAGAGCCAAACTCACCTGGGCCAAAAGTGAGGTGGTGTGAAGGGAGACGATAGGAAAATGATGAAAAGTGAAAAAGAAAAAAGAGAAAAGACAGGATCCTTTATTTCGTCTTCTTCGCTAGTCAAGGCTCTTATATGGTGGAGTGTAACGTAATGAGAAACCTTGGCTAGCAAAGATAACATTTCGTCGTCTGTTACGATGATGCTACAGGGGTAAAAGGTACAATTATAATGTCTTATCTGCAGGGCGATTTAAATGTTTGACTTCCTCTCGTATTGCAATGTATATCACTATGAAATTTACCGGCTATTTGGTCCATATAGAACCAAGATTATTAATTAAGACATATTTTGTGGTTTTTTTTTTTTTATTAAAGTTTTCATAACAACAAGGGTCATGTAAGGACGTGCCTCCCGTGCATGCGCTGTGTTGCGTGTATGGTGTGCATGTTTTTGGAGACTGCGGTATATTCGTGTTGTATCTTCTTCTATACTGGAATTCTTGTCGTTTTTATAGGGCTACAAAACATGCAGCCGAAGATACCAAGCAACACACCCCACCCGGTCACATTATACTTACAACGGGCGATCACTAGGGTTTTGAAACATGATTTTCTACACCCGTATTTCTATTTGTAACGCATCTATGATAATTTGTATTATTGTGTTGATTTTGTCACGTTTCAAAAATGGCATCAAGATAATTCATAAATTGTTCTCTTATGTCATCATATTATAAGAAAATGGTTCACGCTATCAATGCAACTTTAGAGGAGGACATCAGTGGCAACATCAACCACTCTCTCCTTTTGTTTGGATTGTATTAGATAAGACAACAGATGTGACAATTCACAAGAAACTGAATGTGTACTTTCACTGCTTGAGAGTTCAGGACAATGTACCTGTAGTTCACTTCATTGATTGTGTGTGTGTGCACGATGTAAAAGAACAAACTTTTGTTGAATGCCATTGTAGACATTATCAAGTGTCGTAATCTGGGAATTGACTGATCAAAATGACCAGTGATGGCTCTTCAGTTATGACAGTAAAAAAACAGTGGTTTTGCAGCCAGATTTCGAAACTACCGATGTCGTCGCTTGATCTAAGTCCATTGTGTAGCCCATAGCCTTGCACTTGCTGCCGGAAAAAAAACTTGTAGAGAAATTCTGTTTGTTTTTAGAGGAGCCTCAGTTTGGTATACAGATTCTTTCATAATTCTGCTGTATTGCATAAACCAACTGCGATCTGTTGAAGAACTCTCTTCAGAAATGACAACCTGTGATACTTATCCCTGAAGGAACCAGCTAGTTCCCATTGGCTTTCGATGGAAGCAGCAGTTACAGCCATCTTGGATAACTAACGAGCTCTAAACACGTCCTATGGATTGTGATACTGCTAAAGGAAACGTTGCAGGGATTGTCGAGCCTAAGGGATTATATCACCAAACATAATTTACAAAGCTTTATAAATGAGCCCACACGAGTAACACCTGAACAGTGCCACATCCATAGATTTTAGCTTTTCAAATAACAAAAACTTAATCAAAAGCACTTATGTTTCATCGCCATTTTGTAGTGACAATTCTTCGGTTCATGCTATTATATCTTTTAATATATTTAAGCATACTAGTTACAAAAAGACCCATCCTGAAATATGATGAAGCAGACTTTAATAACATGAACAGTTCAATTTCAAATATAGATTAGTTTAAATTTATCTTTAATCAAGACACTGAAACATTTAATAAATTAATTGCTCTTACGGATCAAGTCAACAATGTTATTCCCACAAAAGTTGTAACAGTCCGACCAAACGATAAACCATGGCTGAACAAAACTATTCGACTTAAGATGAGACATAGAAACAGACTACACAAAAAAAAAAAGCTAAAATAAATAACAATCCTAATGTTTGGCATAGATATCGTATTTTAAGAAATGGAACTGTCGCTTTGATCCGTGAAGTAACATCAAAATATATTGAACAACTTGAAAACTCTCTGAATGATAATAAAGTCCCTCCAGACAAATGGTGGGAAAAAAACAACTTTACTAACAAATCTTCCTCTATTCCCCCTCTTGTATCTTATAATCAAGTTTTTCATCATCCAGTAGAAAAAGCTGAAATACTTAAACAATCGCTTCGCTAATATATTTACAACCTCACCAAACCTTGAACTTCCCCAAACAGCAGAACATATACAACTACCACCATTCTCACTTTCAAATATCCAAATAACACAACAAGATGTCCTTGACCAAATTGATACTATTAATGTTAACAAACTAGCTGGTCCTGATGGAATTATTCCAAAAATAATTTTAAAAAAACCTCAATACTTCACTTGCACTTTCCCTCACACTATTGTTTAATAAATCATTAGAATCAGGATCAGTACCAACTAACGGAAGTAAGCTAATATTAATGTAATATACAAAGGAAATGATTCTTCCAATGATGTTCTGAATTATAGACCAATTTCAATTACTTCCTGTTTTAGTAAATTGATGAATAAAATTATTTTTTAATATCTCTATAACTACCTTGTCGATAATTTTATTAATTACATCAGGCTTTACACCGGGTGACTCAATTATTATTTATTTATAATGACATTATTAGTAATCAGTAATTAGTAATGATCAGGGAAAAGAGTTGAGGTTGATTTTTTGTGACATTAGCAAAGCATTTGACCGAATATGGCACCAGGGTCTTCTATTTAAATAAAAAAGTACGGTTTTAATGGAAATTTGCTAAATTGGTTTCAAAATTATCTTTCGGATAGAATGAAAGAGTACTGAAGGTTATTTTTCTCAATTCAAGGTTATTAATGGAGGGGTACCCCAAGGATCTGTTCTTGGCCCACTTCTCTTTCTTCTTTACATTAATGATATCACAGAAAATATCTCTACTAATATAAAGCTTTTTGCAGATGACACTTCTCTTTATGTTATTATAGGCAACAACCCAGTGCGAGCGGCACAAGAATTAACATCTGACCTTACTAACATAAGTGAATGGGCACACACCTGGGACATAAAATTTAACCCTTCTAAAACTAAATCTGTAATCTTTTCCAGGAAAAGAAACACAAATCACCCTACAATAAATTTTCAAAACAGTGTCGCCCTATGGATGGCTGTGTTGGTCGAAATGACGACAAGGAGTAGGGTAGAAGCTTGTTGACGGCTTTTATTCAAAGTGTAGACAAGAGTTCTCACTTTCTCTCTCTCTCAAAGGTGGCCCTAGAGGAGGCGGTGACGTAGGTGTATGTGAGGCGGAAGTACCCAGTCTCAGTCTTATTCCCGTCAATGTCCCGTCTAATGTCAGTCGTCTTCGGTACTGATCTTACGGTCTGGGGCCTAATTGCGGCCCTCTATTTTATAATGATTGGCGTACGGATGAGATGGTACAGCAGTGCCGTTGGGGGACAATGCTTTGTTTCCCCAAAGGTTATACCCAGCTCCATCATAAATCCCCCTGTCAAAATTTGTACTAATTTTAATTCAGAATACAGCCTTACCGGCACCTGATGCAGGCTTAACAAAATTTAAATGTTTTGATTTTCTGACTGGGACTTGGCTTGGAGGCTGGACAGAACCGCCTGTAATATGCACATTTTGCACAAACTATACTGTGCCGCAGTTAAAACAGGTGTGTGGACTACCGTGATGGAGCCTGTCCATTCCCTATCCAGAACATTCCACGTAGTCCCTACCATACCATACTGTATTCGGTTAAACAATTAACTAGCATAAGTTGGTCACCTAGTTTAACACGTGCATAGACCGTGCGATGTCCTGTCATGCTTTCCAGAACATCCCACGTAGTCGCTACTAAGTAGGTGCCGTAACAGTTTACTGATATTTCGGTCACCTAGTTTGGCCATGCCTTAAAACAAACAACCTAACTCTGGCTGCAAGCATGAGTAAACAATCCCGCGTTACTGACCTTTAAATATACTACACATCGGTGCTAGGTCTAAGCAACACTATATACACCACAATAATGCACTATGAAATTAAACACAGCCTAATAAATATATACATGGTTGTTATTAAAGATGCTCCACCGCCGACAGAGCATAAATGATATTCATCATTTGAACAATAATTGGCATTTAATCGTGTATATATACGCCTAATTAGCACAAAAAATAACATAAAATAAAATTTAGTTCGCCTTTGGTGCATGCGCAATCATTACTTCATTCCATATAGGATATAGTGCCACGGAATTTTTTCGGGATGCAATTAATTATTTTTCATATTTTTAACTTGAAGTAAAATAAGAAGCTCAAACTTTTCAATGGTGGTAATGGTGTAAAGTAAGTAACATTTGTAACTGAAGAAAAATACTAAATCGTCTGCTCCTGTTTTTGATAGTGAAAAAATACCATTTGTCAGCGGTGGAGCATCTTTAAATAACTAATACTTGTACTCTTATAAAATACACTATAATTTAACTCAGCCCCGCGATCCACGATTATACACGGCTAACATGACAACTTCTGTCAAGGTTCAACAGGTACCCCACTTCCTGTTTACCTAGCGGGAATATTCAAATATCATATCTATTAATGATATTCATGGGGACTTAAGCAGGGCTACTAGCCTGTCTATCTCTATAGGTTTGCAATCGTCTATCACCAATAATATCATTGGGGCTTAAGCAAGGGTACCAGCCTGCCTACCTCTATAGGGTTACAATCGCCCCTTTCTTCAAACAAGACAATATGTAAGGCATTTCTCAGAATGGCTTACATGTTTCTTAACGCAAAGTATCAAGTATTATTAATATTTCAATTTACCACCGCCTCCTTTAAAAAACCCAAAAACATTCCCTAAATAGTAACTTGTGGCCATTTCATTCATTTCTCCTTTCAACCTTCTTTCATTCGCATGCGTCATGCAGTATATTTTTAATTATCGCGAAGTTATCCTATTAAACGTTACAACTCTTTACCTTAATGCACAATATGTACATACACATATTGTAATTATCTTGGACGTTATACTCTAAACATCTCTTTAATATATTCATGCAATATAAAGTCTTATTTACAGTCACAGTTCTATGGTCACAACATCATAAAGTTGGCGAGTAATTATATTTCACAGTTCGTCCATTGTAGTTCAAACATATTTCACAGTTCGTCCATTGTAGTTCAAACATATTTCACATTCACTTCCATTGTAGTTCGAACATACAATGTATTTAACAGTCACACAGTTCCATGGTAACTACGTCGTTGAAAATCAGTAATATTATTTCACAGTCACGTCCATTTTAGTTTGAACCTATTTAACAGTCACCGAGTTCCATGGTAACTTCATCGTTAAAAATCATTCGTAATAATATGGCTGCTCCTATATAAAAAAATCCACAGTTTATCTCCACAGTTGCTGCTTATGTGTCTTAGGTCCGTCATCCACCACGGTTCTTGAAGAGGTCACATTTTGTCTTATCCACATTAAGACATTGTGATTTTTTTCTGATCAATTAACGTTAATATCCAGACAAGAGATGGTCTTGTTAACACCAAGACGTTTCCTTATTGTCTTGTAATAACCGAGACATTTTATGTATATCTTTGTCTCGTAAGTCTCTTTAATCATCAAGACGTTAAATATCACGGCATAAAGTTTCACCGGGTCATTATCATTTCCTTCTTCACATTTAGACATTGTCTTGTTACGACCAAGACGTTACTTTATATCTGTCTATGGAAGACTGAGCTCTTTTCTTAAGTCTGGGTATATTACACTTCGTACTCGGGTTGTAAGGCAGTCTTGTTTACCCGATTCAATTCCTCCACTTCCTGATGGGGCAGTTACATCTGCCTCGGCGAGGTCAACGCCCTCAGGGTAACTTCCTGACATCAGTGTAAGGATTTTCTTTGTTTTCTTGTTCCTAGTGGATGAGTTCCTTGATGTATGTTGTCATCAATTCTTCTAAGGCTGTCATGTCTTCTGTGGATTGGTTTCTTTTGTGTTTTTGCATGGGTCTTGAGGCTTGCGAGACACTCGACTCTGACTTTCCCCTTTTCACTGACCATTTACCTTACCTACATTAATGACATTTATCCCTAATTCTCCTACGACATAAATATATCACTATAACAACAACTACTACCACACCTACTATCGACAAGTAGGTCGAGAGGGGCAAATCAGATTCCATGGGTTCAAGATCAAATGAATTGTCAAGTTCATTTATCAACTCATCAATGGGGATTTCCTTTATAGGCTTAAGTTTATGGGGTATCTTAATGTTTTTTACATTTGGTAGTCTTTGGGTCATTGGTTTCCAGAGTTCAATGGAGCCTACATAATAATTTGAAATCACCTGTTGAAAATGATCTGTTAGGTTATATTTACTCTCTGAATGATAATATGAGGGCAAGGTCATATATTCATTTGATGGAGAACAACCTTCCGTAAGGGATAAGGTGTCAATAGGGTATCTGGTCACCACAGTACCAGATTGGGTTCTATAGGGGCATTTCAGTGTAAAGGTCAAAGATCTATCGTGTACAACTATCCATTGGCCATTGGTCAAATACTGGGTCATAGGGGAAGTGTTTGTATTTTGTACTACTGTAGTACAATATTTAACTAAATTATTGGTCCAATTCATAAAAAGATTAACAATACATTTCTTATTTCCCATTACAGTATACATTGGACTACGAAACCTGCAGTAGTTTTTAACGCTATTTACACATTGATTCATCTCCTCAATTGTCATTGTAACCAATTGTGTTTTCGCTTCATTAATTGCAAGAGCTTTTGCTTCTAATTTATAAGTCGCCAAAATATTTGTTTGATTCGATCCAAGGTACGGAAGAGGAAGGTTATGTGCTCGGTACACAACAAACTTGCCAATCATGTCTATTAATGGAATGGAAATAACTACAATAAGGCTATCAGTACTAATAAGTGTCGTACAGGTCACTGTCTTATAAAATTTCCAAAGGTCAGTTTCCGGGTCAAAAGGTACTCTAAACACCTGGGTCAAGTTTGCTTTCTACTTCTATAAGGAGTTCGTACAAGTCTGGGGGTGAAATGACTGAAGGGCTTAAATGTCCTAGAGATAGCATATTGATCTGAAGTTTCAAATGATTAAGATAATCTCTAGCTAATCCAACTAATTCCTTTGCTTCACTAAGGGCCCTGTCGATCTTAGTGTATGTACTTAAATATTCATCAATATCTTGTATTGCTTCTGTTAAATTTAGAGCTATGCTTCTTAGATTCTCTAAGGTATCAATCACGTCATTTATATTCCTTCTATTATCAGTGATTTGACCTTGTGCAGCATGAATTATTGTTAAGCTTTCCCTTACTGCATGCTGAAGATTGACTTGATTACGTCTTAAGAGGTTTACGTTAGTTTTGATTGTATTGATATCACCTTCATCTAAAGTACAAAACAGGAAATTCAGTGCTTTACCTATTATAGGAATTAAAGCTCTTTTAGTTATGGCTTGATGTAGTGTCCTAATGTCGGTAAGTTCTGACTGAAGAAAGTCTTGTGTATTTCTTAAATTTTCAACTTCATGGTTCAGTATTATAAGGTTGTTATTAAGACCTAATCTCGTTCTAGATGTTTCATGGTGTTTTATTGACTCTGCTAGGATGCTTTTAGTTATTTCTGACAGACTAGTATTTAACTTTCTAAGAACTTCCTCGTAAGGATTAAGATTAAGAACAAAAGCTACAAGCCATTTTGATCTAGTTGATGTTACATCAGCAAATTTCTCAAATATTACATTTTGTCTTATTACTGTACTAGTGCTTAAACTTAATATGGTCAGGAAAAGAAACACGGTTAAAAAATGAACTGCGCATCTTGACAATTTCTTTTTACCTGTAAATTCAATAAGAAAATACGTTTAAATCTGGTTTCTTGAGTAATTCATCCAATTCGGCTAATTCCTTCTTAAGACCTGGAAAGGGTATGAATGGGGTATCTAAGGTAAATCTAACAAGGAATGAATATTTTCGCCAGAATTTTATCATTGACGGTAAGATGGTAACGCTGGCTGTTCCTTCTTGTATTTCTTTGATTTGATAAAGTCTATAAATTTTTGTATAGTGTCTTAACTCTAAATGGAAATCATTTTTAGCAACTGACTTGGAAGCCTGTGCTATCCTACTAAACTTCATTATTAATTGTCTAACAGCATATGATATGTCCATTGCCTCCTTTATATCTTTTAACAAAGGGTCACTAGATTCATCATGTCTGAACACATTGACAGATGGCCAAGTTTTACACTTTGTTATTTGGCATTGGGTCTTGAAGATTTGTTTTGCTTACTTGAAGCTCTAACCTTAGGGGTAACTACCAATCGTGGCTGTGGCTTAGAGGGCGACTTATTTAATGCTTTAGGCCGTCTTGTGCAACTTGGGGCATGTATACTATATCTTGGCCCGAGCGTTAGACTCGTTATTATTGAAGATTCTTTCCTACCCGTGGGTTCCCTGTCGCTTACTTTCATCCGATTAAACTGGCTATTCAGGGAAATCTTAGGGGGTCCACGTTTATCCATTTTTTTTTAAAAACTTTTTAATGAACTCTATATCATGTTATCTAGTACTCGTATTACTTTGTATTGCCTTCCTCAATTCTTTCATTACTTTTATCGTTCATATTCGAATCCACTTAAAATGAGTATTGCTGTTCGCCTAATTTTTCCTATCTACTCTGACTAATTCTCCAAGTTCATTTTTAATTGCTATTCTATCAGGGTGTTTAGCTTCTTCAATTCTTAAAAATAGTAAGATTTTTTTCTACAATAGAGGGTGCCCTAATTTGTATCATCTGTATTAGATTACATAATTCTTCAGGTTTATTTCGGTCCGCCATAAGGGTTTTCGGAGTCCTATTTTCCTGAAATGATAAGAAAACGATTCACTCTTGAATCTCGTTATTGATCACGAAGAAAATATTTCAGACATTTTTTAAATAGCTCCGGATCACGAAGAAAATATCTCAGGCATTTTCTTGATAATACTAAATTTTTTCTCAGAGTCTTTTGATATGTTTCCCTTAACTTCCTCTGTCTGATTCTTAGAATCTACATCTTTTCTATTGGGGAGCCCGTCATCTTGATATGTTTTATCTACTGCAGTGGAGATTTGGGGCGTAACTTCATTTGCTAATTTATTTACCGCATCAATTTCCATGTCATCCGCAGTACAACCTGTCTCAGACGCATCATCAACATCGTCAACATCATCTGTCTGAGTGTCAGCGTTATTGTTTTCATTTAACTACCTTTCAATTGTGATAAAGGTATAAGTTCATCATCTGAATCAATAGGACTAGCTTTGTCCAATTCTCGAGTCCGGAGCCTTTGTCTTAGCTCCATTAACGGAATATCATCCTCAGAGTCCGAATCTGACCTTTCTTGTCTTCTATATTCTATGACTCTTTTTAAGGATGTTTCCTCCTCAGACTCCTCTGAACTGCTCTCAGGGGGAACTACATATGTCGATTTCCTTAAAGGTCGACCTATATTATCTTTGGGCAACTCCCATTCATCAACATTTGCTAATCGTAAATGCCTCGCGTGTGTCTTCGTGACTTCACCTGTAAGCTGGTTTCTTACCTTAAAACTTACTGGTCCAGTTTGCTCTATAATCCTATAGTAAGGTGTCCATTTATTGTCCAGTTTTGAGGTACGCTTATGGTTTCTTATGTAAACCGGATCTCCTGTCTTAAGATTCTCGTCTTTACAGTTCCTATCAGCGAGTTTCTTCTGTTTCTTCTTCGCTTGCTTCATGTGTCTATGCACTAGAACAAAGGACTTATGTTGCTGCTCTAAGGCGATCTTGTGTAACTCTTCACCGGCATACCGCCGTCTTGGCTCTAAGATTGTGTCCAAGGGGAGTACTACATCGCGGTTATAAAGCAGAAAGAAAGGCGAAGCCTTTGTTACCTCACTGGTATGAAATCTTACTGCGGCCAATACTTGGTTCAAGAAAAGATCCCACGTGTTAACGTTTTCTTTGATCTTCTTGGCCAAAATGTCTACCATCGTTCTATGAAATCTCTCCACCTTTCCATTTGACTGGGGGCAATAATAAGAAGTGGTAAAATGGTGGATATTCAATGCTTCTAGTGTCTCCTTTACTGATCTAGCGATATTCTCTGAACCGTTATCTGTAACCAGTTCTAATACGCTACCATATCTTGGGAATAGTTCTTCCAAGATAAGATGTACAATGTTTGCTGCTGATTTGTCAGGGACTGGAAATGCTTCCGGGAAGCCAGAGTAAACATCTATGAACGACACGATGTATTTGTTTCCTGATAATGTCTGGGGATAAGGGCCTGACAAATCCATTGCTACCTTAGCAAAAGGGTATGGAGGTATCTGGCTGTCTTGAAGAGGAGGATGAGGGTTACTGTGACTTCTTGTCTGACAAGTCACACACTTTTCAATGTGTTGGTGAACCTTCTTGTATAACAAAGGAAAATAATACTTCTTTCTTATTACGTCATATGTTTTGTCAACTGCCATATGACCTAGGAAATCATGATACTGTCTTATCACCATTCCTTTAAGTTCCTTCGGAATGTAAAGTCTCAAGACCGGGTCATCTGATTCCGCGTTTGACAAATAATACACACTAAGTTATCTACAACCAAGAAGCGCTCCTCCTCACTCTTGGTTGCTTGTCCATTACAAAGTCTAAGTCTCAGCTTTGATATGTCTTCGTCATTGTCTTGAGTTTTTCTTATGTCTATGTCTTTAGGGAGATCCATATGAGGTTTAACAATATCGTCTGGAGTATCAACTGTACTACTGACAAAGTCTCTTGGCTTAAATTTGTTAGAGTTGAGAGCTCCAATCTCTAAGGCTCTGTCATCTACGTCCAAGACATCATGAATGTCTTTAGTTTCCTGGTTTTCTCCTTGCTTATCCTCAGCTTCTTCCGCTGTATCTGTTGGTAGTCGCGATAGTAAGTCCGCGCAACAATTAAATCTACCTTCAATATATTCTACCTTACAATTATAAGACGCTACAGTAAGGGACCATAAGGAGAGTTTCTTATTCAATGTCTTCTTGTCTGAGAATATGTAAGAAAGTGGGCGATGGTCCGTTCTTATTACAAAGGAACTGTTGTGTAAGTAGTTATCAAGCTTCTGAAGAGCATATACCACAGCAAAAGCTTCCTTCTCTATCACAGACCACCTACGCTGTGTTGGGCTAAGCTTATGTGACAAGTAATAAAGTGGCATTTCTTCACCTTCCTTTGTCTTCTGTGTAAGACAAGCTCCTATGCATGTGTCTGATGCATCTGTATAAAGCACATATGGTAGGTTTGGGTCTGGGTATGCTAGTAGAGGTACTACTGTAAGACTTTCTTTAAGATAGTCAAATGACTTCTGACATTCTTCAGTCCATTTAAACCTAGCATACTTCTTGGTTAGTTCTGTAAGACATTCCGCTATTTTTGAGAAGTTGGGGATGTGCTTCCTGTAGTAACCGCACATTCCAATGAATGCTCTTACATCTCTTACGCAAGTAGGGGTTGGTAAGGCCCTAATAGCTTCAACTTTCTTTTGGTCCGGCTTTACGCCTTTGTCCGTAATCATAAAGCCAAGATATTCCGTCTCTTTCTTGAAGAAAGTGCATTTCTTAAGCTTTAGTTTGAGTCCATGTTGTCTTAATTTGTTGAAGACTATCTGTAAGTGTTTCAGGTGTTCTTCGGCTGTCCTACTGTAAATTATGACATCATCAAGGTAAGCTGTGGCGAATTGTTCACATCCTTGTAAGACAATATTCATCAATTCTTGGAAGACAGCAGGGGCGTTACTTAGTCCGAAAGGCATTCTGTTGAACTGGAATAGTCCTTTGTGACAGGCAAAAGCTGTCTTTTGTTTACTTTCCTCGTCGAGTTCTACTTGCCAATATCCACTTTTCAAATCTAATGTAGTGAAATGTTTTGAGTGTCCTAGGAGGGTCAAAATGTCATCTATCAAAGGAAGAGGTACTGACATCGGGGTAACGATCTTATTTAAACTCCTAAAATCTACACACATTCTCTTACTTCCATCTTTCTTATCAACTTCCACTAAGCCAAAACTCCAGGGACTTCTAGACCTATCTATGACCTTTGCCTTTAACATCTCGTCAATGGCTTCGTCCACTACTTGACGTTTCTTCAGGGGTGTCCTGTAAGGTCGGTTCTTAATTGGTTTGTGATCTCCTGTTTCTATATGCATCTTAACTGTTTTTGTATGTCCAAGCTGAGAATCCTTTTTGGCGAATAGATCCTTGTTTCTTCTTAATATCTTTAGTGTCTCAGCACTGTACTCGTCTGGTACATCTACCTCCTTAAAGTTTTCTTCGTCTTTGTCATCGTCTTTTGTCGCAATTATACTTGAAATGTCTTTGTCTTCTAAGGCCTGTGCTTTGCCTACTACACTTCCTCGTTTTAGGTTAATCGTCCTGTTTGTTTGGTTAAGTATCAAGATAGGTATCTTGCGAGGGTTTGTGACCTTTGTTACACCGTTTTGTAAGGTCAAACCAGGTTCATCATATATACAAGTGTCATTTGTTGATATATCTAAGAGCTTTGATCCTGGTATCTTAAAAGTTCTTGGGAGTCTTACCTGACATACCGTTGCCGTTTGCGGTCTTAACAATGTCTTGTGGGTGGTCCTTATTATTGAGGCAATATGTATGTCTTCCTCTAATTGAACATAGGTCTTACCTATACGCATACATGCAAGGTCAAAATACATTCTAACGCCATTTTGTTTAAGAAAATCTAAACCAAGGATACAGTTTCTGTTCATGCCATCAACAACATAAAATTTATGTCTTAAGGTCAAATGTCTTATTTGAAATGAAATGTCTGCTGAACCTATAACCTTGAGCGGTGTACTGCTGACGGATTGGAGAGTCATTCTTTCTTTTCTTAGTCGTGGCTTGTTCGGTAACATCTTAAAAAATCCTATTGCTGATTATGGAAACCTCAGCACCTGTGTCTAAGAGAGCTCTTAATCTTTGTTTACCTATTTTTATCACAGTTGTACTTGGGTTACCTGATATTTCTATTTTCTTAGACACATGCTTTTTATTTCTTTTCAACCTCGCCCCATCGGTTTCCGTATGAAGCGAGGTCTTTAGTTTAACGGCCTACCGTTTCTATTTAATTGGGGACAGTTCTTTCTTATGTGACCTTCTTCATTACATTGAAAACATCTGAATTGTGATCTTTGTTTATTTCGACCTAATGACTGCACTTGTGGGGGGTTCTGAGTTTGCACTCTGTTACCTGTACTATACGACCTATTTTGAGTTTGGTTATGATATCTGCTATTGTCTGAATACCTATTTCTAGGGGCTCTCTGTCTCTGTGTTTCCCTAAAACTATTTCTGTCTTGTACTGGGCGTGGTCTATGTCTTATGATATTGTTTTGTTTACATTTATAACACTGTCTCTGTCTGGTGTGGTCAATGTCCATTGGTACTTCTCGCCTCGTGTTAGTTTCGTTATGTCTAAGGTTAAAGTATGTGTCTCGCGTAGGGGCTACCTGAGGGTCATATACATGTTCCTGTCTTGGCCTTAAGACCATGTCATTGTCATTATTCATGCCTTGTATTAGATTGAACCTTTTCCTAAGGTTCTGTTCGCGCATAGCTATATGTACCGCCCTCTCTAATGTGTCTGGGTCCTCGCGCATAACCTTCATCTTAACATAGTCGAAATGCAACCCATCACAAAAGGCGTTAACTAATTGTCTTTGAACAATGCCCTTTTCAAATTCCTGGGCATCAGGATACGCGTCTTCTGCTACTTGCAGGAGTCGTTCAGCGTGTATCTGGACACTTTCGTCCTGTTTCTGTATTGTTTTACGTAATAAGGCCATAGCTTGATGCGAATCTGTCATATCAGCGAATCTTTGTTTGAGGAATTTCTTAAGGTCCTCCCAAGACAGATCTCCCTCTAAATCGTCTAAATATCGTTTGATAAAATCCCCTACTGAACCTACACTTGTTTGATACGCTATATTAGGGATTTCCTTGTCATCTAGCCCTACTAATTTCGCGTATTTTTCTATTTCTTTCATCCAGGTCTTGAATTTAGTGGGGTCACCCTCAAATGACCTAACGACCTGGAAAACTGCCTGTGCTGTCATAGCTGCAGAGAAGTTCTTAAAATGTTGTGCCATGTTTCTTAACACTACCTCACTATCATCCTGAGCAATATTCTGATCTGTGGGCATATTTTGATTTTTTTCTGTCTGTGTTAGACCTGCCATACGCTCAGTTAATTGGGCCATGTCTACATCTAAATTGAGAGACATTTTTTTTTAAATATTGCAAGCAATATGTATACTGACAGTACCTGGTTTCTAACTAACTAAGTTATACCACTAAATACCTAAACATTAAAAATGGTCAGCTACTAGAGGTACTAATTAAAGTAGAGAAATTTCGCTTACCTTTAGCCGTCTGTTTCTTCGTCTTCAGGTTCTTTCTTTTCTTCTTTATATTGAAGATCCTGGTCACGGCACCAAATAACATTGCCCTTACCCCACCTTGTCGCCCTATGGATGGCTGTGTTGGTCGAAATGACGACAAGGAGTAGGGTAGAAGCTTGTTGACGGCTTTTATTCAAAGTGTAGACAAGAGTTCTCACTTTCTCTCTCTCTCTCTCAAAGGTGTGCCCTAGAGGAGGCGGTGACGTAGGTGTATGTGAGGCGGAAGTACCCAGTCTCAGTCTTATTCCCGTCTAATGTCCGTCTAATTTCAGTCTAGTTTCAGTCTTCAGTCTGACTGGGGCCTATTGCGGCCCTCTATTTATAATGATTGGGTACGTGACTGGTACACGTGCCGTTGGGACAATGCTTGCCCCAAAGGTTACCCAGCTCATCATAAACTGTCAAAATTTACTAATTTTAATTCAGAATACAGCCTTACCGGCGCCTGATGCAGGCTTAACAAAATATAAATGTTTTGATTTTCTGACTGGACTTGGTTGAGGCTGGACAGAACCGCCTGTAATATGCACATTTTGCACAAACTATACTGCGCAGTTTAAACAGGTGTGTGGACTACGTGATGTCCTGTCATTCCTTCCAGAACATTCCACGTAGTCCCTACCATACCCATACCTATTCGGTAACAATTAACTAATAAGTTGGTCACCTAGTTTAACACGTGCATAGACCGTGCGATGTCCTGTCATGCTTTCCAGAACATCCCACGTAGTCGCTACTAAGTAGGTGCCGTAACAGTTTACTGATATTTCGGTCACCTAGTTTGGCCATGCCTTAAAACAACAACCTAACTCTGGCTGCAAGCATGAGTAAACAATCCCGCGTTACTGACCTTTAAATATACTACACATCGGTGCTAGGTCTAAGCAACACTATATACACCACAATAATGCACTATGAAATTAAACACAGCCTAATAAATATATACATGGTTGTTATTAAATAACTAATACTTGTACTCTTATAAAATACACTATAATTTAACTCAGCCCCGCGATCCACGATTATACACGGCTAACATGACAACTTCTGTCAAGGTTCAACAGGTTACCCCACTTCCTGTTTACCTAGCGGGAATATTCAAATATCATATCTATTAATGATATTCATGGGGACTTAAGCAGGGCTACTAGCCTGTCTATCTCTATAGGGTTACAACAGCCAAATCACCAATAATATCAGTGGGGCTTAAGCAAGGCTACCAGCCTGCCTACCTCTATAGGGTTACAACAGCCAAATCACTGACACTTACATCTAGTGCTTACATTAACAGATGGATGATGCAACATGGGATCAACACATCCACAACATATATGAAAAAGCTTACAAAAGACTCAACATTCTTCGCTACATAAAAAACTAAAGTCAGTAGGAAAACATTACTTTTGATATATACAGCATTTATTAGGCCAACGTTAGAATATGCTAACATTGTTTGGGATAACTGCAGCCGACAATCTACTGAACTTTTAGAATCCATTCAATTAGAAGCAACAAAAATAATCACAGGCACTCAGTCACTTCTCATATTAAACTTTATACCGAACTTGGTTGGGAATCTCTGGCTGCCAGAAGAGAGAAACACAAGACTTACAAGACATACTAGTTCCTTTTACTAACAAGGACATAGTCATTCAGATCCCCCGCCAATGGAGATATCAAAGCTGAAGTGAGTTTGATTGTGGAGACTTATGTGTATGAAAACAAGAGGCCCAGAGGGTCTGTATCGATCACCTGGTTTGTAATGCCAAGTAATGTTCTGAATACAGGTTCATTGTTTCTTTTCTGAAGGAATTTGAATATTTACTCTCTAAATTCCTTATTGGGCCCCACCCCTCCTGCCCCAGGGGGTCAGATGCCAAAATTTACACAAGTTCTGTTCCCCTTCACCCAAGGATGCTTGTGGCCAAAGTTGGTCACAATCAGAGCAGATCTAGAACTCTAGGACAAGTAGCTATTTATAGGATTTACCTCTATTTCCCCAATTGGGCCCCGCCTCTCCTGCCCTCGGGGGATCAGAGCCAAAATTTATACAAGTTCTGTTCCCCTTCCACCAAGGATGTTTGTGGTCAAATTTGGTTACAATCCGTGCAGAACTCTATGACAAGTAGTGATTTAAAGGATTTACCTCTATTTCCCCTATTGGGCCCCACCCCTCCTGCCCCTGGGGGGTCAGAGCCAAAATTTATACAAGTTCCGTTCCCCTTCCCCAAAGGAAGTTTTGTGGCCAAATTTGGTTACATTCCATGCAGAACTCTAGGACAAGTAGTGAAGGATGGTGTATAATTCAAGTAGAGCGGGGCTGCAATTGTTGAATCAGGTATACAGCCTTGGCATTTATATTAGACTATATACACAAAGATGGGTGGAGTTTTGCAAAGTAACATTTACTATTTACCATGATATTTTCAGCAATGTTTCCATGGTAACGGAAAAAATGCAAAAACTGAAAACCTAAAAATAGCAAAAGGTACAACTTGACCATCAAAAGAATGTGTCTATGAAGTTTCGTGGAAATATCTCAGCTGGTTTTAGAGTTATGCTCCGGAAATGAACCTGCTACAAAAATATGATATTATCAGCAATGTTTCTATGGTTACAGAAAAAAGCACGAAAAGTGAAAACCTAAAAATAGCAAAAGGCACTACTAGACCATAAGACCAATGTATCTATGAAGTTTCATGGAAATATCTCTGCTGGTTTTTAAGTTGTGCTCCGGAAACGATTCTTACGCAAAAATCTGCCATTTTCAGCAATGTTTCCATGGTTACAGAAAAAAGTACAAAAAGTGAAAACCTTAAAATAGCAAAAGGCACTACTAGACCATAAGACCAATGTGCCTATGGAGTTCCGTGCATATATCTCAACCGGTTTTCCAGTTATGCTACGGAAACGAACCTGGTACAAAAATATGATATTTTCAGCAATGTTTCCATGGTTACGGAAAAAGTGCAAAAAATGAAAACCTAAAAATAGCAAAAGGCACTACTAGACCATAAGAACAATGTGTCTATGAAGTTTCATGGAAATATCTCTGCTGGTTTTAGAGTTGTGCTCCGGAAAGGATTCTTGCACAAAAAATCTGCCATTTTCAGCAATGTTTCCATGGTTACAGAAAAATGTACAAAAAGTGAAATTCTTAAAATAGCAAAAGGCACTACTAGACCATAAGACCAATGTGTCTATGAAGTTTCGTGGAAATATCTCTTCTGGTTTTAGAGTTATGCTCCGGCAACAAACCTGGTACAAAATATGATATTTTCAGCAATGTTTCCATGGTTACGGAAAAAATGCAGACAATGAAAACCTAAAAATAGCAAAAGGCACTACTAGACCATAAGACCAATGTGTGTATGAAGTTTCGTGGAAATATTTCTACTGGTTGTAGAGTTATGCTCCGGAAACCATTCGTACGGACGGACGGACGGAAACCCATTTGTATATCCCCCGCCAACTTCGTTGGGCGGGGGATAATAACCCTAATGAAAACCAATATTCTCTCCGTCACACTAGACAATTTAACCCCCAATATGCAGGACTAACAGTTATTATGACAGTTTCTTTCCATTCATGTGCCGCATTGTTTATACCTCTGATACTAATCTCTTTAACTCTCCTACACTTGCAAGATTCAAACTTTTATTAGATAAAGTTTTAAATCAGAAGGGGAAAGGAGGGCAAATAACATTCTCACGCAACTCAGAAATAATTGTAGTGATTAAATTTTGATTTACACCATGATCCTCTAATTGATAATCCTTCATGTAGTTGCTCTAAATCATAAGAAACAGTTTCTCATTATTTTCTAGAATGTCCCCTTTACAATGATTCCCGCAATGAATTACTCCAAAACCTGAATAGGTACACTAATACACATAATCATATTAGTATTGACACATTTCTATACGAATGTCCTGATTGTGATATTAATACAAATAAACAAATACTTAAAGATATTCATATATTCATAGGAAAGTCTCAACGTTTTAATCTTAATAAGCTATAGTAAGCCTTTATATTGACCTTTGGACTTATTCATAGAATATTTTTCATATCAATCAAGTACATGTAATTTTGTAAAATCCTTGAAATAGTTGGGTAGTATTACTGTCTTTCTGTGTTAATAAACTGTATTTAGTTTGCGATTTTTTACAACAGTTAATAAGTTATCAAATTATTATATTTCTAAACTTAAAATAATTAATATGTATAATTCAAACAATAACAGTTTTGATGGTTATGACCTGTGCAATAATACGCATGGACTTTTGGTCAATCCACCTAACTGTATATTATCCCATAAAAATATTGATATTATGATCATTATATCCTCATGTTTAGATTAAAATTGTGTGTAAGGTGTGTGTTATGGTTTGTCTGTCTGTGTTAAACCTGAGGTACCTCTCCTGAATGTTATTGTATTTTTTTTTTCATTTCAAAAATATTAATGTAACAATGTATATATAGATATTATAACTGATTTATATATAAACACTCAATCCAGCAATTGAAAGAACTTATATAGGCCTAGCCTGTTGTTCCATCCTATTGACTGTACCATCAATATGTCAATAATATTTGTTGAAATGAAATATCACCATGTCAGGACTGTAACATTTGTGCTCTCTACAGCAATCCTCAAGGATGTCTGTCTTGTGTTGGAAAACTTTCCAAGACATTTCAGCGTGATCATGTGGATGGGGAGACTGTAAATGTCATGGTAAATGCCAACCTGCAGAAGTTTGAGTCATCAAGGCAGGCAATGGACGACATCTTGAGGATGTCTACAACCAACTCCAGCAGCGCGAAGGATATAACCAGGAAGCAAAAACTAATGATCGCCAATCCATGAGGATTAGTTCCAAACGGAGGCCAACAGATACCTGGACAAACTGTATGATAACTTGTGCAACATGTTCAGTGAGGACTCTATGGACAAACTCCAGATGCTGAATACTGATCTAAACCCAGACTGTTTACCTTCATCTCTCACTGGAGCTTCAGAGTCTGAGTAACTTCTATTGAAGGGAAGACCAACTGCTGAGCAACTGGAAGATGATTTTCAGCAGTTTAAGAATGTACTGAAATCGCTTCGAGGAAAGTTTCTCAAGTAGTCCTGTGTATAGGGCCCGGCACCATAAATCTTTCTCAGGCAGATTTTTTCACTCAGGTCTATGTTAAATCATACATTAGAGTAAAAAAAAACTGTCTGAGAATAGTTTTACGGTGCCGGGCCAAGATCATCAGAAAATACTTGGATGTATTCCCATACTTTTGTACTTTTGCAGTGATTCTGCTTACTGCTTCAATGACTCAAGTGGCTTGTGAACGTGGATTTTTCTCCCAAAACAGACTGAAGACAAAGGTTAGATCTTGTTTGAATCACGAGACTGTTACAAAAAATTATTAACAGCTATAGTCATGTAGACTAAGACTGCAAGTATTAGAAATTTCGTGAAATTTTGTTTGCTTGTTCGATGAATTATAGTCCTATTAACTGTCAGGGTCATGTTAGGACGGTCTCCAATGAATGCGATGTGTAGCGTGTATGTATTGAGAGGTGTGTATTTTGGGAGAATGTTATGTCATCTTGTAAAGTGGAACTCTTGCCGTTTTTGCTATGCCGTCGAAGACACCAAGCAATACATCCCTTCAGGTCACATTATACTGAAATCGGGAGAACCAGTCATTCCATTCCCGGTATGCTGAGCGCTAAGCAGTGGCAGAAGCTACCACTTTTATAGACTTTGGTGTGTCTCGGCTAGCCAGGATACAGAACCCAGAGCCTAGTTAATGAATGATATATGCTTTTATGCATCCGTCTTTAAATATTAAATAGCCCATGCCCAAATTTACTGGTACAATGGTTTTCTTTTACTAGAGTTCCTTTTACTCCATAATTCATTAGCTCAAATCTAAAGTCACAACCTAACCCAATACGAGAACTTCCCCATTTTAAATTAATTTCAGATAAATACTACCGGGATACTTCTCACAACATTTTAAAAACGAATTTGTACCTAGGACAATTTATTAACGTCGACAAGGTATTTCATAACTATATATAGCAATAGTAATTGTTTTTTATATACGTTTCAGAAAGAATAGTGTTTCCTACAGGGAGATCCATTTAATCCTTTATATTCTTTATATTTAAATATATTTCCTTTTTACGGAGTTTGACACTGTTGTATCGGCGTCCTAAATCAAAATGCTAATGCAAAACTAGAATTAGTAATTAGCCATTTTAGTTTCTACTTTCGTTCGTCGTTCGTTTAACAATGAAAAATAGAAAAAAATGTAAATCATGTAAATATCTTACTTTTATTTAGTTTTCAGAAAAAAATACTTTTCCAGCTGAAACGTTATACATATACAAAATCAACGACTTACTTGGAAGAGGTACACCCGCCTCTACTAAAGTCACCCGTAATCAGTCGAACGTGGTTTAAATGTGTCCATATTTACTACCAGCATAATCATAAATGATTTTTCTATGTGGAAAACACAACTTCAAATACGAAAGATAACATACCTTTATTTCACTATGAACGTGAAAAATGCAGTCAGATTTGTTCTCTGTCGTTATGCCTGTACACAGAAATCTGGGTCAAACGCACATTTATTATGCTTACATGCCTTTTGTATGCATTCAATTGGCTTTCTGGTGTCATGTATCAATTGCAAATACAAAACGGCTATCTCCGACTAATCCGTCATTAAATCCAATCCAACAACTAGGACGGGAAACGCACTTCTTGTTTGTTTGTTTGATAATTTTAACGTCTTATTCACAGCCAGGGTCATGTAAGGACGGCCTCCCTTGTATGCAGTGTGTAGCGTGTGCTTTTATAGTGCTGCATGTATATCACTGAAGCATGCCGCCGAAGACACCAAGCAACACACCCAACCCGGTCACATTATACGGAAACGGGCGAACCAGTCGTCCCACTCCCTGTATGCTGAGCGCGAAGCAGGAGTAGAAACTACCACTTTTATAGCTTTGGTGTGTCTCGGCCAGGGGACAGAACCCAGAGCCTTCCACACAGGGGCGAACGCTCAACTCAAGGCCAAAAGTGAGGCGGTACCCAAGGGAGGCGTTAGGAACGGTAAAGTCCGTTAGGAAGAAGAGAAAAGATAAGATTCTAAATCTAGTCGCCTTTTACGATCATGCAAAAGGGAAGCAGGTACAATTCTAACGCTCTACCTGCAGGGCAGATTTCGAGTAGAAAAACTTCTCAAGACACAGCCTCCAATGTGTGATAAGTGTTTGTGCCATTCCCTTTGTTCAATAGAAAACATTATTTTTGAATATGTCACCTATAAATTACAATATCCCTAGGTCCGTTAGTCAAAAGACCAGTTAGTCTGAAAGTTCTTTTTATCTTTATAGGATATCGGTGCAACAACTATCCATAGCTGGTCTGGGATGGGTGATGGAAGGTACCAAGGCAAGCGTCACAGAGATCTTCTCACCAGTGATGATAAATTCAACAATGCCTTACAGAGGATAACAACAACAGATATTCTGATTACTGATGAGATATCCATGCTAAGTGAACAGATGTTGGACTATGTAGAAAATACCTGCTCAGTAAAGAACACAAGTCAGCCATTTGGTGCCATCCAAGTTATTTGGGTGGGAGACTTCACACAGTTACAAGTTGAAACTAGGTACATTATAGGTATTTCTAAAATATTCAAAGTCCACCATAGGCACATTTTAGGTACTATTTGAGTATTTCAAAGTCCAAATTGGGTGTATTTTAGGTATCTTTTAGGTATACATAAAATGTACCTAATCTTAAGGTACACTTTAGGTATACCTCAAAGTACCCTGGGACTGCTTATACACATATTTCATCATGTTTTTATTTTTGGGAATTTTATTAGAAGATTCTTTTGACGTATATTTCCTTATGCTAAATCGCTTGATTGTACCTGCAGGGCTATGTATTGAGGTATTGAGCACTTAAATGGGAGAGGTATATATAGGGTGGCACTGATTATAATTTGCTGGAAGCTAATTTTTCTTGGATTGCTATTTGGACTGCTTGGACTATAATCTTTGACGACAAATCATATAAAGCTCAGTCAGTAGAGCATTCAGATAGTGTTTGGAGGTCCCGGTTCGAGCCCTGATATGGTGACTACAATTTCTCCTCTCGTGTTATAGATGCAAAGACTATAGAGAATATCCATGGTCAATGACTTAAAATATATGCTTTATTTTGGCGAGGATTCAGAAAGACAACAGTGGCTTTTGTCTTTCTGTGTCGAACCAAAGTACAACTTATGTTTTAATACTGATTATGTATTCTTTTTATCCTGCAACATTACAAAAATGCATATGATTTTTTTTATTTAGCCGTGTTGCATTATTAGCATATTCATATTACAATGTTCTACAAACATGTCCGCGACTCTGAAACAGTTTGTAAAAATTTCAAGGAAAGACACGTGGAGAACAGTTTAGTAGCTTAACGTAATAACGTTACCTGAAGAAATTCACTCTAAAATCATATTTTTGTCAGAAAACATTAAATAATATCTCATTTTAGAAGGTTAATAACATCTTAATATGCAGTTATCAAGAGAATAGTTACCATGACACGTCACTCATTCTGGAGCATGCAAGCGCATAGATAAATGGAAATCGCCGACAATATTTTTATTTTGAAATTTCCGCAATGTCAAAATAGATTTATCTTTGACCATATTAAAGTGTTTGAGGTGTTCCGGACAACATCACAGATGTTTCGAACAACAACAGTTCTTAATTTTTCTTACAAAAAGGGGATATTTTTGATGATTAAAGCCTCCAAAATATACATATCATTCTAAATTTCACATCAGTACCTCTAGAACAGGAAATTATGATTTTTGGGTACATAAAAATAACATTGAATTTGGACCAATGAAATTGGTCGTCGGAAAAGTGAAATTGGACCATTCCTGTTTAGCGCAAATCGCAAAACAATGGCGGCGTATACGAACTGAAGTAGGTGCTGGATCGAAAGAAGTGCGTTTCCCGTCCTAGTTGTTGGATTGGATTAATAACGGAGTTATCGGAGCCGTTTTGTATTTGCAATGGATATATGACACCAGAAAGCCAATTGAATGCATACAAAAGGCATGTAAGCATAATAAATGTGCGTTTGACCCAGATTTCTGTGGACATGCATAACGACAGAGATAAAATCTGACTGCATTTTTCACGTTCATAGTGAAATAAAGGTGTATTATTAAAATATTTCGTATTTGAAGCTGTGTTTTCACATAGAAAAATCATTAATGCGCACAGCATACATGGGAGGCCGTCCTTACATGACCCTGACTGTTAATAGGACGTTAATTAATCAAACAAACAAACAAACAAGTTTTGGATCTTCCTTATTTTCTTGTTTCCCACTAATACTACATCCGTCAAAAATATGTCAGCATAGGTACTGAGGTATGCTTTAATGCATCCGGCTGTAAATATTCTATGTCTAAATTAACCGTTACAATTCCTTTTACTGACTTGCTTAAATCTATACCCACAACCCAACCCAATACAATCACATTTGATATACATTATAGTAAATATTATCGAAAAACTGCTTACTACATTTTAAAAAATGTTTGAAGTATGACAAATTGAATGACAAATTGATAAGGTACCAACAAATACAATGATAACTATATATACAGAGTATCAATAAAAATGTTTTATGGTCAGTTTGGTGTGTCCTACAGGGTGCTTAGTTAAACCCTCTGTATTCTTTGTATTTAAATTTTATATTTCATTTTTTATGACACTCGTATCAGCGTCGTACGTCAAAATGCTTTTTGCAAAAATAAGATTAATCATTAGCCTTTCTACTTTGCTCCTCGTTCACGATATGAAGAAAAAGATAAAGGACGTCAATTGTATCGATACCTTTTATTTCGTTTTTCAGAAAACAAAAATACTTTTCTAGTAAAAACTTTATATATGTATGTCTCTCACGGATATCGTGTATTATGTTGATGTTTCAGCGTGACCAGGTTGATGTGAAGACTGCAAATGTCACGATATATCTCACTCTGCAGAAGTTGGATACTTGAAGGCAATGGACGACATCTTCAGGACGTCTACAACCAACTCCAGCAGCGTGAAGGATAATACCAGGATGCAAAAATTCAGGACCGCCAATCCATAAGGATACAGTTACAAACAGAAACCAACCTTGACAAGCTGTGTGAGGACTTTCGCAACAAGTTTGATAATGACTTCATGGGCAAACTCCAGTTGCTAAACACTATTCTAAACTCCAGCTTCATCTGCCACTGGAGGCTCCAACCACGGAAGATAGGAGCTTCAAAGTCTGATTATCTTCTATGAAGGGTTAGACTCGGTGGTGAATGCTGAGCAACCGAAAGTAGTGTAGTGTATTTAAATCACTTCGAGGAAAGTTCCTCCGGGAGGCCGGTGTAGAGATCATCAGTAAGTACTCGGATGTATTCCCAGGTATTTTGTACTTTAGGACATATTCTTCTTAATGCTCCAATGACGTGCGTAGGTTGTAAACGTGGCTTTTCCTCCCAAAACACACACTGAAAACGGAGGCTAGATCTTGCTTGAAGCACGACACTGTTACAAAGCTAATCAGGATAACCGAGGAAGGACATAATGTGAAAGACAAGCATTAGGAAGTCCGTGAAAGCCAAACAAAGGAGAAATCAAATTTCTAGTATCGGTGAAAAGAATTCGTTCTAGATGGGTTTTTGGTCGCTTTTGTACCCTACAAACGGCATCAGAAAAATGATTGTTTTGACTCCAGTAACATTCTTTAAAATACCTTATCGCTGTTTCCGCCTATACAGCATCCTTCAAAAACTATGTTAGCATAGGCAATGAGGTATGCCGTAATTCATCTGTCTGTAAATATTATATGCCTAAATTAACTGGTAGAATGTTAATCTTTTACTAGAATTCCTTTTACTGCATAATTCATTAGCTTATATCTAAATTCACAACCTAACCAATCCCCATTTTAAAACCAAATCAGATAAATAATAACGGGAAACTGCTCGCTACATTTTCTTTAAAAGAATCAGTATAAATAGGACAAATTGTCAACGCCGACAAAAACGCAATGACAATTTTCATTCCAAAAAAAATGTTTTATGATTAGTTTAGGAAAGTAAGGGGTGTCCTACAAGGTGCTAAATTTCACCCTTTCTATTCTTTGTATTTAAATTTTATATTTCATTTTTCTGAGTCTGACACTGTCGTATTGACGTCCTACATCAAAATGCTTTTACAGAAATAGAATAAGGCATTAGTCGTTTTAGTTCCTATTAACGCTCCTCGTTCCAAAGAAAAATATAAATAATTTAAATTTTTTGTATCATTACGTTTTTAGATAATAACAACACTTTTCCACCCGAAACTTTATACGTATGTGTACACAGAAAGGCTACTTAAAAAACTGGAAAGCTATGGAATCACTGGTAATCTTCTACTATGTATAAGAGACCTGCTACACGACAGAAAATAAAGGGTTGTGCTTAACGGTGAACACTCAAACTGGTCTAATGTTACTAGCGGAATCCCACAGGGGAGTGTACTAGGACCTATATTTTTCTTAATCTATATAAACCAGAAGTTCTACCAGAAGTTGTCCAAAATGTAGTCAAGATTTTTGCTGACGACACCAAGTTATATGGAAATGTAAATTCAAAACAGGATGAGGAAAATTTTCAAAAAGATATAGACAGGCTTGTGAAGTGGTCCGGAGATTGGCAACTCATTTCAATACTGAAAAATGCAAATATCTACATTTAGGCCAGTCACACAGTAAAACATACTACATGGATGTGGAAGGAACTCCAACTAACATTCAGGAAGTGACTGAAGAAAAAGACGTTGGATAGACGATAGACAATAAACTGATTTTTACACCCCATATTCGATCAGCTGTGAAAAAAGCAAACAAAATTCTAGGAGTAAAAAGGAGAACATTTAGACATATGGACAAAACCACTCTCCTAAACTTATACAAATCACTTGTTCGACCCCATTTGGAATACGCATCACCAGTCTGGACAATGATATTTAAGAAAGACACCCAGATCATAGTACAACGTCGAGCTACTAAACTGGTTAAATCCATTAAAAACAAATCATACTCAGAAAGACTCCTTGTCTTAGGACTACCGTCACTCCAATATAGACGCGCCAGAATGGACATGATTGAGATCTACAGGATTCTTAATGAAATCGACCTTTGTGACAAAACCAACCTACTATCATTGAACAATGAAACCAGAACTAGAGGTCACTCCAAAAGGCTGTTAAAAATCACTGTAGATTAAATGTCAGGAAATTCTCATTTTCGCAAAGAACTGTAAATATATGGAACAACTTATCTGAAGAAGTAGTGTCATCTCCTACCTTGAACCAGTTCAAATCATCTCTAAATGAAGTTAATGAACTCTGGAAGAAACAAAAAAAAAAAATTCTGTAGAAATAGCTATTCAGACCAACCGGAACCGGAAGTAAGAAGCACTGTGATGGGTCAGAGAGGCGACGACCTCGACGACAGGTAACAGGTAAAATCCTTTAAAACATTACAACACGAAAATCAAATTTATAAAACTTATATAATATAAAATGTTTTAATAATTATAACACTAATACAAAAATCATGATTGACAGTACACATTTTTACATTTTGTTGGTTGGGCTCTTGTTTTACTTTTTAGCACACATGTAGATTGTTTCACCAAGTTTCGTTTGGTTCAACAATACTTATTATAATGTCCGATTTACAACTAGGGCGTTTTAAGGACGACCTTTCATATATCTGACATGGTAACCTCGTACCGTGGTATTGTCATATTGTGTCCCATGTGAAATTTTGCCCATTTTGACGTTATCCTTGTCAATGTCTGCAACGTCGGTGTCCATAAATAACTGGAGTTCCATTTAGTCGATCAAATTCAAACTTCATGCAAATATATATCACAGCAACATTACATGAAGGTATGACTGAAAATTAGCCTGAAAAAATGACTGAATATGCTGTCCCTATTGCATATGGTTGTGAGAGGCGATTTTAGGATCTTTTACTGGAAATCCTTTTTACAGTCCAAGTCATTAAGCTTAAATCTAAATCCATAACCCAACCCAACACATAGTGTTTGTCCCATTTCAGATCCATTCAAGTAAATAGTATCGAGATACTGTTCACTACATTTTGTATAATGACAAATTAACAACGTCGACAGGATATACAAAATTGATAAGGTACCAACAAACACAATTATAACTATATATACATTGTATCAATAAAAATGCTTTATGGTTAGTTTGAGAAAGTATGATGTGTCTTCCAGGGTGCTCAGTTAATTTGTATTTAAATTTTATTGGCCCTGCAGGTAGGGCGTTAGAATTGTACCTGCTGCCCTATTGCATGATCGTAAAAGGCGACTAAATTTAGGATCTTATCTTTTCTCCACTTCCCAACTGACTTAATGTTTCCTAATGCCTCCCTTGGCACTGCCTCACTTTTGGCCTTGAGTTGAGCGTTCGCCCCTCTGAGGAAGGCAAACATTTAAGGCATCTGTCCCTGGCCGAGACACACCAAAGTCTAGAAAAGTGGTAGTTTCTGCTCCCGCTTAGCGTTCAGCATACAGGGAGTGGGACGACTGGTTCACCCGTTGTCAGTATAACGTGACCGGGTGGGGTGTGTTGCTTGATGTCTTCGGCGACATGCTTCAGTGATATAGCACTATAAAAAGGACAACAGTTCAACTATATAAGAAGACACAACATGAATATACCGCAGTCTCCCACAACATCCACCTCGCACAACATACAAGCAACACACCACATACATGGCAGGCCGTCCTTACATGACCATAGCTGCTAATAGGACTTTAAATAATCAAACAAACAATTTAAATTTTATATTTTATTTTTTAACCGACACTATCGTATCAGCGTCCTACGACATACGTCAACATGCTTTTTGCAAAAATAAGAATAGTCCTTAGCCTTCCTACTTTGCTCCTCGATATGAAAAAGAATGAAGAATGTCAATCATATCGATACTTTGTTTGCTTGATTAATTAACGTCCTATTAACAGCAAGGGCTATGTAAGGACGGCCTCCCATTTATGTGTTGCGTTGCACGTATGAAGTGAGGTTGTGTGTTATGGGAGGCTGCGATATATTCGTGTTGTGTCTTCTTGTATAGTGGAACTTTCGCCCTTTTTATAGTGCTATATCACAGAAACATGCTGCCGAAGACACCAAATATTATACTGTCACATTATACTGACAACGGGTGAACCAGTCGTATGCTGAGCGGGAGCAGAAACTACCACTTTATATACTATGGTGTGTCTCGGCCAGGGAACAGAACCCAGAGCCTTCCTCATAGGGGCGAACGCTCAACCGAAGACCAAAAGTGAGGCGGTGCCAAGAGAGACGTTAGGAAGAAGAAAATAAGAATAGAAAAGATAAGATCCTAAATTTAGTCGCCTTATGTTATGGGCAGCAGGTACAATTTTAACACCCTACCTGCAGAGCTAATCATGACATTACCATGATATTAGAATGACTTTGCTGATCCGAAACGCAAAGAGTTGAGTCAATGTTTCTAAGAACAGATTTTATTCTTTTCTTGCTTAAAATCATAATGCTTGCAACATATATTATATGACTATGATACATAAAATTGTAGCAGAATCCTTGCATCACCTATCGTTATATTATGGCGGTGTCTAATTTAATGGCGAATATTTGCATTAGCCTTCTTATAAGAAAAAAAAGTGGAACTGTACCCAAAACCAACCTTTAGATTTAGATTTTAACTTGAGCTCTTTGACGTTCCCTGGAGAGGTGTTCCGTGACATATATGATGAAACGTCTGGCCTTCTGACTACATTATATAAATACCCCCAACTAGACATGCTTCAGCCGAAGTCAATAATGTTTACATTTCCGGGCTTTCTTCGGATTGATGAAATTGGTATTTGGACGTGGATGACCTACGCTATTCATTGGGGATTGAAAACTAGGTGATGAGCGTTATAAAATGACCACTGTCGATAGCGCGTCCACAGTCATCTCAGCACGAGATAACATTTGACCTTGTCGTACAGACAAAGGTTATGGGTTTGTCTGACCTTCGGACCTTATCCTAGTTTTCAATGAGAGGGTGACTGTCATTATTTTGGATTCCCGCCGCGTAGCTGTCAATGTATGATAACCTCAAATAACCTTCGGAACTGTCGTTGTTTATTTATTGTAGGTTTTAGAATATAATCAGACATCCCTTCGGAACTGTCATGTTTTAATTTATATATTTAGTGTAATCTCGGCTCATCCATGTTTCATTAGATAGATCAGACCTATCATTTAACTTAGTATCTACACTGAACTTTAAAACCACTGAAGATAGTAGGGACCGTATGCTTTGTCTTTCGTGTGGTGATAGCCTTCTTCGAAACTTCATATCAGTTACTACATCATTACCGCCATTATCATATTCACCCCTTGACTATGTCTGAATTGAAGGCTCTGTGTGAGGCAACATATAAGGTAGGTGGTTCGGTAATCTGGTGTATATAAAAATAAATATTGGTATACTGGATTTAAAGAGTTGGGCGTTACTCTCTAATATTTTTAAAAGAAATACATATATGTAAGCCTGTGATTGGTGTTTTCCCCTGAAATACCTTCAGTTTTATTATGAAAAATCCAGGCATTGATATAACGACAGTGACACTAAACGCTTGAGTATATTGTATGAATGATTATGTTTGGTTCGTGATACTGTAGTATCTTTGCTATCACACTAAGTCTTATGATCAAGCCATAGAGTAGCACTCTCTAGACGGTCATATGAAATCATGCATATGTATGCAGCTTGTTCCGCATGGTAAGTGAGTGGCATTTTTGGAAGAATGCGGATGTTTGTGTTGTGTTTTCTTTTTTCAATAAATGACTTCTTGTCTAATCGTCACTGAAACACAACGCTAAAGACATCGTGGAACAGTACACTCCATCCGCTCACATTATACTGACAAATGGCAAACCAACAGCCATTTCTCTCCCAATTGTTTGAAGCGTGCTTACATCTGCTATGTCTTTAATACAGACCTTTTGGATATCGTTTGGATAAATAATCCTCCGAAATGGGTATTGTCTGCTTGTATTCCACCGATGCCGATGGTTACAATTATGTTGTGTCAATTGGCAGAGGTATGCATTTAAAAAGTATACACAACAGGAAAGTGGTTAATATTTTTTGTTATTCTATTGAGTACATGTAGCAGAAGAGAACAAAGAGCTTAAGGAATTCATGAAGATGGAGTCTTAAAGTGCTAACTATTTTAGATACAGACAAACCTGCCTTAGCGTTCACCTCTGTATATGGCCACCTGTTATATATGACCACTTTACTAGGGTCCTAAATTACCACTTTCAATATAAGACCATCAGCCTATAAAACCATTTTTCATTTGTCTCTTGAGTGGTCTTTATAGACAGGTTTGACTTGACTGTATGTGAATCGAAGAATAGGGGGTTTCTACTGTATGTGAATTAAAGGATTCGAGGCCTCTACTTATGTGAATTGAAGGATTGGAGGCTTCTACTGTATGTGATTTGAAGGATTGAAGGCTTCTACTGTATGTTAATTGAAGGATTGAGGGCTTCTACTGTATGTGGATAAGAGGATTGGAGGCTTCTACTGTATGTGAATTGATGAATTGGAGGCTTCTGCTGTATGTGAATTAAAGGATTGGAGGCCTCTACTGTATGTGAATTGAAGGATTGGAGGCCTCTACTGTATGTGAATTGAAGGATTGAAGGCTTCTACTGTATGTGAATTAAAGGATTGGAGGCCTCTACTGTATGTGAATTGAAGGATTGGAGGCTTCTGCTGAATGTGAATTAAAGGATTGGAGGCTTCTACTGTATGTGAATTGAAGAATTGGAGGCCTCTACTGTATGTGAATTGAAGAATTGGAGGCTTCTACTGTATGTGAATTAAAGGATTGGAGGCCTCTACGGTATGTGAATTAAAGGATTGGAGGCTTCTACTGTATGTGAATTGAAGGATTGAAGGCTTCTACTGTATGTGAATTGAAGGATTTGAGGCTTTTATAGTATGTGAATTGAATGATTGGAGGCTTCTATCGTATGTGAATTAAAGGATTGGAGGCTTCTATAGTATGTGAATTGAAGGATTGGAGGCTTCTACTGCATATAAATTGAAGGATTTGAGACTTTTGCTGTATGTGCATTGAAGGATTGGAGGCTTCTACTGTATGTGAATTGAAGGATTGGAGGCTTCTACTGTAATTGAATAAAAGGATTGGAGGCTTCTACTGGATGTGAATTAAAAGATTAGAGGCTTCTACTGTATGTGAATTGTAGGATTGGAGGCTTCTACTGTATGTGAATTGAAGGATTGGAGGCTTTTACTGTATGTGAATTGAAGGATTAGAGGCTTCTACTGTATGTGAATTGTAGGATTGGAGGCTTCTACTGTAATTGAATAAAAGGATTGGAGGCTTCTACTGTAGTGCACTTCACTATTGCCACGTCTAGGATATTTGTATCTATATAATTATGCCATTGAGGCAGATATGTGATGGGGAGAATTTTGCGGTTAACATTGAATTTTTTCGAAATATCGTTACTCTCGCTGGGTTGATATTTTCGCGACTACGCGGGGTAATTGTTTAGTTCGCAAATATTTGAAGTAATGAGAAATGTGTATACCCTTATACTCAATTGCGAAAAGTCAAAAACGCTAAAATTTTCTTGGTTTTAGGTTCAACAGTTCCACTATACAAGCAGACACAACACGAACATATCGCAGTCTCCAAAACACGCATCTCGTACACACTTGACATCGCATTCATAGGAGGCCGCCCTTACATGACCCTAACTGTTAATAGGACATTAATAACAGAAACAAATAGATCGCGAAAATGTTGACACGCGAAAATCCCGCCTGAGTCATTGGTGGTAGATATGAGATAAAGAATATTTTTGCGATTATCGTTGAATTAGTTTGAATTGTACGCTCACTATTTATGATATAAATGTACATGTTTTATTTACATATGATTGTAGAGTAAAGAATTATCAATAAATATAATTCAGAAATTTTAAATTGTGGGTTTTCTCCCCTTCTCTTCAACCAGGTAATTTGGCTCAATCTCAAATGTTGTCTACGATTTATTTGTATTCTTAACCAAAACCTACACATGGTATGGAATGTCGTATCCCAATCCTTACCTCGGATTCGTTTGGAATTGTATCCATTACCAAGTCAGGATTATATTGAACACAGTGATAATAACCATTACCACGATATTCAACATTAGTTTCAGTGTTATATTGTCTGATCCTAATAACTTCTAATTACTTGAAATGGTTTGGGCAAACATCAGTCGAGAATAGAGATTTTTTCCCATTGTTTACTGCTTACAGTAATTTGATGACTCTATGAAAATGCATTTCAGTTGCAATGACTGCCAGTGTTTGTATATGTGATGTAACGGATATTCTATTCCCGTGAGGTTTTGGGAAGCAGTTGAACGATCTCATCCGCAACAAATTACAATGGAACAGTTCAATACCCAAACAGTAGCAGTGATGAGAAATTTGACGAGTCTCCAGGAATTTCTTCACGTATGAACTCGCTTATCCTTTTGGTAAATAAAACAGATGAAAAATGAAATTAAAATGTAATGACATATGACAGTGCGATTCAATAGAAGATGCCAAACAATATAAACAAAGAGGTTCGTTTAAACAGTTTATGATACAATTTTTTTGGACGTTTTAGAGGTCTAGACCCAATAAACATAAAGTAAAATCACGTTCTACATAGTACCATTGCTGTATATTAATATGCAGAATATGATTTTAAAGAGTTTTGTTCTAGACCCACTAAACGTCTAAAAATGGTGTATGGGCACTCTGGTGGTTCAAAGTCACATACAAAGTTAGGTGTCGGACATTTTACTATAACTTTTCCCAATCTCTGAATCTTGTCGACTAGATTAAAGTGTCGGGCATGCTGTATCCGTCCATAGTGGTTGTAAGGACCGGGTCTGGTTGTTCAAAAAATGATTATATTAATCATTTGATCAGTGAAATTTGCATTTTTCATTTGCTGCAAAACCTGCGATTATGTAGGAATGTTAAGAAAATGATACTTTCGGTTCTATACATTTTTGTCAAGACTTTGAAATTGTTTTATTCTGATTTGATTTTTTTAAGCCTAATCATACTTTGGGGGTCTTATGGCAACGACCGAATGTAGTGTGTTCAAGTGGTTCGCAACTGTTAATAAAGTCGGTTGGTTGATTATATCATGTAACTAAAAAAATATAAGGACGGCCTCTGGTGAATGCAATGTGTTCGTTTTGATTTGTGTATGTTTTGGGAGACTGCAGTATGTTCATATTGTGACTGAATCAACTCAACTCTGTCATACGAAACGCCATATCCCGCATCACTTTTTCACTAGGTACGAACGAGTAACTAGTATCATGGAGAAGAGTAGAGTAGAACAGATCTTATAATTTGACAGTTTCGTGAAACAGAGCTTCATCACAGCAGGTAAGGTGTTAATATACTTGCTGCTTATTGCATGCAATGTAAAGGCGAATAAATTTAAGATGTTATCTTTTATTTTCTTTCTATGACTGTCCCTCTTCTTAACACCTCCCTTGACACCGCTTTTGGTCACTTTTGATATCTTGTTGAGCGCTCCCCCATGTGAGGGAAGTTCTTGGTTTTGTTCCCGGTTGACGCATGCCATATTCTATGAAATTGGTTCGCTCTCACCTCTGAAATGGAGTTTAACGACCGTGGCTTTGGTGTGTCTCGGATAGAACCAAGAGCCTACCTCACAGGGGCGAGCGCTCAACATAATCCTTAAGGTGAGGCGGTGTCAAAGGAGACGTTAGGAAGACAGTTATTTAGGAAGAACAGAAAAGTAAAGATACAAAATTAAGTTGCCTTTTACGATCATGCAATAGGGGCAGCATGTGTCACTCCATACCTGCAGGGTCAAGTTTATAAAAGTGGTAGTTTCTACTTAGCGCTCAGAATTAAAAGAGTCGGTTTGCACATTGTCAGTTTAATAATGGGGTACATTGCTTGGTGTCTTCGGCGGCATACTTCAGTGTTATAGCACTATAAAAAGCGCAAGAGTTCCACTATACAACATATAACATGAATATACCGAAATCTCCCAAAACACGCACCACGCACGTCATACACACTTCACACCGCATACATTGGAGGTCTTCCTTACATGATCATCGCTGATAATAGGACGTTAATTAACAAACAATCAAACTTGTTGGTTTGTCAGTGTAATGTGACCAAGAGGGTGTGTTGTTCTATGTCTTTGGGGAGTTGCTTTAGTGTTATATATATTTTTGTGACTATGTAGCATTAGTTCCACTGTTACAACGTGATACAACATGAACATCCATCACATACAACGGAAGCCGCCTTTAAATGACAATAAATACTACAGGTAATTTTAAATTAAGACTTACCAACGATCCACATAGTTTATCATGTCCCTCGGCAAAGGTAGCGAATTCGTTGTTGTGTAATAATATTGTATTCTCAAGACTTAAGCGGCGCGAGTCTCGTATTCCCAGGGCTTCAGTGACAAGTGTCTTTGGAATGCAAGACTATTGCTGGACCCTAAGTCCTCATTCTAAAATTTCAGTTAAATTTACAAAAGCAGCTAGACATTTCTAGTGTTTGCAAGCATTGTAGACTGATGGGGTGCGCATGTTCTTTTCGAACTCTAATAATATATATAGTTCTTATTTGCATAATTTATTCTACTCCAAGGTCACGATCGCCTGACCTTGCAATAAATCATATCCTATCTCGCGTGTACAATGGGCGTACTTTAACTCCCATCGGACATCTATATTGGTCAAGATGTTACACTTTTAACTGATAAAAACAATCCATATACCATCGTTAATTCATAACACCGCAACGAGAAAGCAAATATCGGTCTAAGAAAACGTTAGCTCTATCGTCAAGGGACTGCCCGTTTGTTTTTCTCTATAAAATTATCCGAAATTGATATCACTACGTTGTAAATATGAAATGGAAAATGGTTATTTAGATCGACACATGATATTCCCTCGGTAGATGTTTTAACGGACTACCGAACTCTCAGTGAAATTGATACTCCTTCTTGCGCATGTGCCGCCTTAAACTACGTCATACTCCTTTACTTATGTTTTAAGTGTTTAAGCTAGATCTTAAGCTATTTAACCTTGCGAGTTAAAAAGCTTTCATGTTGAAAGAGAAACAATATGTTTTTACTCAATTTGATTGCAATATGATATCGTTTCTAGGGACGTAGCCGTCAATTTAGAAAAATGTCTGCTTAGAAACGAGTTTGTAAATAAGTTAATATAAAATCTACCACGTCACGATACTACGTGTACGTTGTGGTTTGTTTTGTTCTACCTGGTATAGGAGATGCTGTGTTCAACAAGGCGGCCCTTTCATTGCACACCGTTTACCTTCCGGTTGTCTCATTGTGGTTCGCTTATATTTTAGTCACATCCCCTCACGTCCTTTAATAGGTGTAGGCGAGCTAATAGGTATCCAGGCAGAGAGAAAACTAAAATGTCTTATACTTCATTGGATACGACAGCGGAATGTCTCATGTGTAGTTCTTGAAATCTACTACCTTAGTAGATTTTTTCTGTTTTACATTTAAAGATGCTCCACCGCCGACAGAGCATAAATGATATTCATCATTTGAACAATAATTGGTGTTTAATCGTGTATATATATATGTCTAATTAACACAAAAAATAATATAAAATAATTTACTTCGCCATTGGTGCATGCGCAATTAGTACTTCATTCCATATAGGATATAGTGACACGGAATTTTTTCGGGATACAATTAATTATTTTTCATATTTTTAACTTAAAGTAAAATTAGAAGCTCAAATTTTTCAACGGTGGTAATGATGTAAAGTAAGTAACATTTGCAACTGAAAAAAAATACTAAATCGTCTGCTCCTGTTTTTGATAGCGAAAAAAATACCATTAGTCAGCGGTGGAGCATCTTTAAGCTTTTTAAGTTGCACTGACATGAGCTTTGAGCTGACATTCGATTGAACCGTGTTACAATAATGAAACTAGCATTTCAGGTCAATAATTAATTCAAGCAATATGGAATACAATAAAGTTTTCTTCCTTATTAATTAAAAAATCTTTTTTTTTTTGCATGCAAGTGTTTTTTTTTACATTTATGAGAGCGACCATGGTCACAGGAATTTTCTTTTGTCACATTATACTGACAACGGACAACATCGGCTCTTTTATTTGTCATCAATACTGATCGTCCACGACGATTTCATCCGGGAACTCTTGACTTTTCCTTCTTTCGAAACACTACATTGTATATATCGTTAACAGTATAAATATCTGAAATGACAGAAACAATATTTCATTTTTTTCATTAAAAATATCAAATTTTGTTTTTAAACATGTGACCTTTAAAACAATCGATAACTTGTTTTCAATAGGAATTGATATTTTAAAAAAATTCCAAAATGTAGTTTGTGACCTTGGAATTACCCTTATCGAGGAAACAATTGTTATTATAATGCCTTTGAGATAGCGCCCATACCTCAGTTAAAATAAAATCTAAAAACTGTGAAGTGATTATATTATTGTGTTTTGAAGATGCCCTCGACATGTTACAGACAGTAACGGGTGTAATAAACCAGGTTTTATGTGTGAGATGCGAACAAGGTCATTCCATTTCATTTTCAGGCAAAACAAAGTCTTGTCAAGGTCATCCACTCATGTCAAAAGCTTCGGGAATTTTGAAAACAGAAGAAAAAAGAGAAATGAATGTTTAACTACCGAACAAAGGTTCCTAAACACACCGACAATTACAGAAATGGCTTTATATTTCAAGCTTACGTTAGACATCGATTTGGGTATTTTCGTCTATTTCAGCGAATAGGCGTTCCGCTCCGCCCCTTTTAAAATCATGAAGATTTGCCTTTAATACTGTCTAGTCTTTACAAATGTTTCTTGTGCGTTACCGGTTTCGTTGTGTTTCTTGTAAACTTGTAGAATAATAAAAACGGTAATGTACAAGAAACGCACAGAGGTACGATAATTAGACATATTATACATAATATGTATACAAAGTGCATGGTAACCGATAATTTGCAAATGTTATTTGATGACCGTTAAATCAAACGTTTTGAATTACCTTTGTACACCATTCTTTTCACAAACAAAATTTCATGAAACTTGCCTTAAAAACAAAACCCAAAGTCTAGGACTGCTCCAATGCAAGATGTCGATAAAAGTCTTTTCGACGTACCGTAAAGGTGTACTGTATATTCTTCAATTTTCGAGCTACTGAAGCTAATTCGTTGGGCAGACGCAGCTGAACGGGAATTAATAGTCAAACTCTCATCAAATATATTTCTCAAAAGTATAAGTATTCCCCTGTGCATTTTTACGGCAATGAAATGGCACGTCAAGTTGGATCATTTTGGGTAGTTGTTGTAGGCTTTCTTTATGAGTATCGAATGAATGTGTTGGCCAGACCACTCTTACCGTTCTAGACAGCATTATACTATATCGACTAAGTGATGATAAAATTCTTAAAATGAGATTTCCTATCCCTTACCGACAAAACAGAATGACTACAGAGTACCAAAAAGGCTTCTTGTCTGTATGAGAAGATACATGTATTATGCAATTTTAATAATTAAGTTAAATAATTAAGTGGAGCAATTTTTCTTTTTAGAGGTGATGAGAAAGCAACATAATCATACAAATATATGTTGTTATTGAACATTGATACTATTTGACTAAAATTGCAAAATAGAAAATGTCTGTGATAAATTTGTTATGCAAAAATAAAAGTAAAGATAAAATTCTCATGGTGAATCTTAATGATATTAATCAATGTCGATAGATTATAAGATACATGGTATTACAGAAGATAATCGGTGAGATTGACGGTGTGTGCCACATTATCGTATCAGTAATATTAATTAAAAATACATTTTAGATTTATTTCATGGAGAAAGCCGGAGTTCTGGTAAATAAGCTAGCGACCCACAGTTCGGCAAACGCCAGTAAGCTGCTTGGTCTCTAAATCATGATCCAGTGGAAAAGAGCTCATCGTAGAAAATCATAACCGAAGCTTAGGATTTAAAGGTCATTGGTAGAATAGCAGGCACCTTAAAAACGCTTGATGCATTATGGTACCCATAGGAACAAAGCAACATTTTTTGATAACATCAATCGTAATTTTTGATTTGGAGAATTTGGAGATTTGAATGAAATATTTCTCAACATTTTTGCGATGAACTTCGTATATTTACGGCAAGTTACCCATTAGATAGTAAAGATACAAAACAACGGTTTAATTACTTGCAAAGAAAGTCAGCATTAAATGGAAGTATCTTATAACTATGCACTTACAATATACTTTGAAGTATAATACAAAAGTGTTTAATTTCTCTTTCAAATTGTCAAAAAGCACGTGCTCATGTACTTCCAGTTCAGAAGGTCGTCGCGTACATTGTCGTTAGTTTGGGGGTTTCTGGAGGGAAATCTTACAGACTATAGTACCTATAAAACCAGGGGACAAATCGGTGAACGATGGAGAAATTTATTAATCTAGACTCTACGACGGAGACAGCAATACACTTTACGAGGCGACCAAAGCTTCTGTAGCAGTACACGACAGCCTCAAGGGGACGCAACTAATGTCGGCTTCTTGTGTTTGCACACGTTTGATTGTTTATGTCACAAGGGTATACGGTCCTTTAGCCTGACGGCGGAAGCTGACCAAGCGAAGCTGTAGTGGCCGAAAGTGTTTCAATTGATTTATATCGCCATCCGAGCGTTAACTGCCATTTAAGGCCAATGTTCTAGTAAAATGAGTCTATACACACTAAAATGTAGCCCCAATATCCAAACACAAATTGTATTGATCTTAGAGGTGCAGTGGTCATCAGAGGTCAAGTGTCCATCGGGTTATGGGTCACTATCCCTACAAGGGGTCGCTGTAACACTGAACTCTTCACAACTGGACCTGTAGATTGATGGTTTTGTTTTTGGTCATTGTCCTCTTCTATGGTCTCAAATCACCCATTACGGTTGATGGTAAATGTCCTTTACAGTGCTTTGCAATGTAAGAAGGGGAATAGAATATTGGTCTTCTGGCGACGTGGGCAGAAACAAAACCAACTCGTGGCAGAAACGTAAAATATCCTGTCTGTGTCTTGTGTATGTCCTGTACATAATAAGTACATTCGGTGCTTGAGAACGTGTAAAGGTAAACAACCCCATCAGGATGGTTCCATGTGAAATGGATATTTGCACCTATTTCGGAGAATATCTTCAAGTTAAAGAAAAACACATATATATGAAATATGAAAATGTCAACCGTATCTGCTATAAATGTACAAAATGTACATATTTAGCAGTGATAAATGTAACTGCTTTTCGCTCGAGAAATATTGTGCCAAACGCGTATAATCAGGATAAAATTATTGCCAATGCATGGTGGATTCATCGTTGTGCTAACACATGCTAAAACTTAATAGTTTCAAAACTAGTTTAGCAGTATTCAAAAGTAAAAATAACATCCACAAGTGTCTAGTATGCAACAGTTTGAATGCAGAAATTAATTATGGAATCAAGTTTAAGAATATTGATAAAAGAAATGGTATAATAAAAATTTCGATTTTGGACGAAATGCATGCTTAATGCTTCGTGCTTTACCATCACAGGCGTTTGGCTCTATATGCATTTTTAGGTCATCTGACCGAAGGTCATCCTTTACGTCATCTGACCGAAGGTCAGGATGACCTATTGTCATCGTGTTTCGTCCGTCGTCGTGCGCCATCCGCCGTCCGCCGTGCGCCGTGCGTCGTGCGTAAGACTATTCATACAAAAGCCAACTCCTTAACCCTATAGCGGATTACATCCATATTTGGTGTGAAACATCATTGGGGAAGGACAATCATATATTATATAAATGAGCCTGGTCCGACCCCTAGAGGCTGAGGGGTGGGGCCCCAAAAGGGCAAATTTTCTTAATTTAAGCTTTAAAATCCTACTCCTCTTTCATCTTTGGATGGATTTCATCCATGTTTGATGTGAAACATCATTGGGGATGGACAATCATATTTTATATAAATGAGCCTGGTCCGACCCCTAGGGGCTGAGAGGTGGGGCCCCAAATGGGGAAATTTTCTTAATTTTAGCTTTAAAATCCTTCTCCTCCTTCATCCTTGGATGGATTTCATCCATATTTAGTGTAAAACATCATTGGGGAAGGACAATCATATTATAAATGAGCCTGGTCCGACCCCTTGGGGCTGAGGGGTGGGGCCCCAAATGGGGAAATTTTCTTAATTTTAGCTTTAAAATCCTACTCCTCCTCTATCCTTGGATGAATTTTATCCATATTTGGTGTGAAACATCATTGGGGAAACACAATTATATCTTATATAAATGAGTATGGTCTGAACCCTAGGAACTGAGGGTTGGGCCCCAAAAGGGCAAATTTCCTTAATTTTAGCTGGCCCACTTCCTGTTTTAAGGTTTCAGTCTCCGATATCAATGAAAATTGGTCTAAAGGGGTTTTAATTGATGCCGAACAACATGCAAACATTTTCGTAAAGATTTTGGTATTCCAAGATGGCCGCTGGCCCACTTCCTGTTTTAAGGTTTCAGTCTCCGATCTCAATGAAAATTGGTCTATAGGGGTTTTAATTGATGCCGAACAACATGCAAACATTTTCGTAAAGATTTTGATATTCCAAGATGGTCGCTGGCCCACTTCCTGTTTTAAAGTTTCAGTCTCCGATCTCAATGAAAATTGGTCTGTAGGGGTTTTAATTGATGCCAAACAACATGCAAACATTTTCGTAAAGATTTTGGTATTCCAAGATGGCCGCTGGCCCACTTCCTGTTTTAAGGTTTCAGTCTCCGACCTCAATGAAAATTGGTCTATAGTGGTTTTAATTGAGTCAGAAGGGGAAATTTTAGGTAAGGACAATCATATTTTATAAAGGACCGAGGTAAGACCCATTGGGATAGTATGACCGAGGTCCAAAATGGGAGCTTTGCTGAAATTTGGCTTTAAAATCTGACTCCTCTTTATATTAATCCTTGAATGGGTTTCGACCATACTTGGATGAAGGGCTACCAAGTTTGTTCAACAAATGACATTTACCTTTCTCAGAAACTTACATATTCAACTAAGGAGTTCCTTGTATTGTTTATATTAATTGTTAACCAATACTTTATACTGTGACTTTGTTGTTTTGTGCCATGAGTCAGATGACCGTTAAGGTCCATGGGCCTCTTGTTCTCTCTATATATGTGTAATACTGTGACACAGTATAACACATATATAGAGCGAAAAGTGCCTATAGAGCCACACGCCTGTGATACAATATACCTGTATAAGACTATCTATTTAATGTCGCGTGTTGTACAATAAGAAAGCATTAGCATTATAGTACTATTACTGCGAAGTAAAATACATACATGTATATAACAACAGACACATACAAAGCAACAATGCACGCAAATAATCCAATTTGGAAATGACATGCAAGTAACAACGATACAGTTTAAATCTGATTGATAATTTTGTGCTGTGCTATTTTTAACTAAATAATACATTTAATGACGTGGAACAAACGCTTGACTAAATAGAAACATTCCACAACACAAAACGGACGAAAGTACAATTTATGCCACAATTCTTTCCTGGGTGCACTCATATTTTCTCGGCGGAGACTTGATTTCACATCATTACGCCTAACGACTTTTTATAGCTATTACTAATCGCAAACTGTCCACGGTGCCTGAAAGTGAAACTTAATACTAAACATGAGATATGTTTGACATCTCCTCGCGTATCACGTTTAAGCATTTTAGCTATAGAAAAAGTTACACCGGTCGATGCAAAGGAATAGAACGTTTAAAGTAATTCTTTCCAAGTTACAGATATAACCTATATCGACAAAATGGTGCTGAATGATCTATATCGAAAGAATCTGGTGTAGACAGGTCTATTTTTCAAAGTAGCGATAGATAATCGAGATGTCTTTTTAAGATAACTAGAATGAATGACTTTATATCTTTATCATATTTGATTTACGTAAATTATTTCCTATTATTTCCTTCAAAGCGAGGTGCACTAAAGCTAGCCCCTCCATCTGTTCGTGATTTGTTGTTTTGGGTAACAAATATGCTGCTGAGTGCCAGGATTTTAAACAGGAACTGAGATTTCACAATTTTTTACCTTCCATGGACGTTTAATTTGCTACTTCTCTACCTTCTATGGACATTAAGTTTGCTGCCGTCCACCTTCCATGGACGTTAATGTCGCTATGTTCTATCTTTCATGGGCGTTGAGGTTGCTATATTCTATCTTCCATAGACATTAAGTTTACTACTGTCCACCTTCTATGGGACGTTGATGTTGCTATATTCTACAATTGTATCTTTCATGTAGTTTCATTAACTGTACCTTCCAGGACTTGTTACTTTCTATTCTACTTCACTGTTAATGTTTTTACTAAGGACATTTTGTTAACTTTGCTACCTTCAGGTCTACCTTCCAAGGACATTTTGTTAACTTTGCTACTGTCTACCTTCCAAGGACATTTTGTTAACTTTGCTACTGTCTACCTTCCAAGGACATTTTGTTAACTTTGCTACTGTCTACCTTCCAAGGACATTTTGTTAACTTTGCTACTGTCTACCTTCCAAGGACATTTTGTTAACTTTGCTACTGTCTACCTTCCAAGGACATTTTGTTAACTTTGCTACTGTCTACCTTCCAAGGACTTTTGTTACATTGCTTTTACTTCCAAGACATTTGTTAACTTTGCTACTGTCTACCTTCAAGGACATTTTGGTTCTACTTCTGCTTCTCTACCTTCTTTGTTACTTTGCTACTAAGGACGTTTGTTAACTTTGCTACTGTCTACTTTCCATGGACGTTGCTTCATGTACCTTCTTTACTTCGATGGAGGTCAAAGTTGATACTTTCTACATTATATCTCCAATGGGCGTTAAATTTGCTATCTTTTACCTTCCGTGGACGCCATATTCGCTACCATCTACCATCTATGATCGAGTGTTGAATTAGCTTCCATATCTACCATCCTTGGACGCGTACGTTATATTTGCTACCTGCCACTTTTCACTGGCGTCGAAATTGCTTCTTTTTACCTTTCATTGACATACTATCCATCCAACATTCGAATAATTGTTATAAATGTGCAAAGAAATGGAAACCGCTGATTGTGAATACACCATTGTCGCCACTTTCTAGATTATCTTAATTTGTCCACAGGTTTACGACGCGCAAAAATATATACATATTTTTTATATCAGTATTTTAGTTGTTTTTTGTTTGTTTTTTTTTTTTGCGCGTCGTAAACCTGTGATTTGTCTATAAAAATAATGGAGCCATTCGATTGACAGTTATCCCCCCTCAAATGTCGCGGAACTATATTGGTAGCACGTATGGTGGCGCCATTGTGCATTTACAATTTTCGCCATCGTACTTTTGCTTCACTCTTAAATATTTTTTCTCCACTTTTTTTTTGCGACTTTGTCTTTCTTTTTTTTCTTATTTTTTTTTTACGTACATGTTATTAACCTTTCATAGCACCATCAGTCTATCACCATAAGCACCGCTATCAGACTTCCCTGTTACTTGAGTCAGTTTATCATAGCTGCTGCTATCGCAAGGCCTATTTTCTTTGCCTCTCGATACAAAATTAGTTTGACTATAGTACCTAGCAAACGTTACTCGTTTAGACAATACAGTATTCCCTAGCCATCAGCAGTTCGTCAGTTGTTTCCCCAGACGCTACTGACAACACTGTCCCATTGTCGTCTGCACTGTCTTCGTCAGTTTAGTTTCGCCACTGAATAATCGACAGACATCACCATATCCCTACTCTCTGAAAACATTTGACAACCTGTAATATCGCTTTACAGGTGTAACGACCAACATGTCCCTTTGTCTGGAAAATCCAAAGTGTTTTCCCAACCAGTTCCATTTTCGCCTTGGGGTAAAATCGACAGACTATTAATGACATCATATCCTAGTCCCGAAAAGATAGCAGCATGTCTCTTCGTCTTAAGGATTATCATATTCTCTTGGTGTCCATATAACACTGGTCCCTTGCTTAATGCCACAAGTCTTATCAGGTTTTAGTATCGGGTAACTTAATCACAGCGTCATGATCTTCCCTTGTCTTGGGTAAATGTTTCTAAATTTTCTTGTCTGGGATACCCCTGGGTAAATGTTTCTAAATTTTCTAGAATTGTTACTAGACTGAACAATCGACTGGCGTTCAACATCGTCATATCCTTGTCTAAACACATACAAAACATGTTATTTCGTTTCCAAGATCATTGTAAAGAATAAAATGCTCTAATGCCTTATACAAAGACTTGTGCACTGTGGTTATAGCAGAAAAGTTCCAGTTGATTTTAGCGGTGTTCAACATTATTTTTCTCAAAAAAAATCTATCAGAACCCCTGCCAGTTCACGTTTCTTACTGTCCCACATTTTCTCAGTCAGTCAAAACACAGAACAATCAAGATGAACAATGCCTAATTTTGTCTCCAAAAACCTGAAATTCATCTCAAAGACTCTACGGTCTTCACATTTCCTTGTCGTTACTGTAACAATTTACCTTGGTTAATGTATAAACGTTCCAGACAAGTCACAAGATTGAACAATCAAATGGTCATTAGTTCATCATATCCTTGGTTTTTTTTCAGAACAACAAATAACCCCTTCCATATGGGTCTAGCTAGCTGCCAGACACTAGACTAACTGGATCCCTTGGTGCTTACATAGTGTTTCTTCATCAACTGTCACTATAATACCATTCTATTACTCCACCAGGGAGTAAAGACGGCAGACGTTCAACGTCATCATATTCTAGTCGTAGAACACCTTTGACAACGTGTCTCTTTGCATCCCGATTACCCGCTTGTCTTTTGGTGTGGCCATAGATCGATTCTGTTGCATTAAGACAGAGCCAAACGACTTGGCCCTTTGTCACAGAACGCCAACATCCATAACAATTATCCCAGTTATTGAAGGATTTATCACATCCTTCCTTGCCAAAAAACAGAATCAGACTCCAAAGCTATCACAAATTAAATTGATTAACTTTATTAGTTTGGTACAAATAACCAAAAGAGGAATTATCTCATGAGGGTTTTTTACACAATCTTCTTGAGGGAGGTATCCGTTACACAAACAACTCTGTAATATTATCACAGATTGAGACGAAACACGATTCAGAATTTAAATACGCCATTATAACAAATCAATGCATAGATTTAAGTGCAGATTCCCTCAATAAAACACCTCCAACAGGAGGCTGCCTCGTAAGATATTCAACATTCAAACCCAGTTCTCATACTAAATCATTCACAAACAGAACATACACACAATGTAATAAATCGAAACACATCACATTTACTCTCAAGTACATGTGTTTTTCATTCAGTGAACTTACTCTGGAATATAATCCTTACACACAATCGTATATCTTGAATCACATTTCAAATGCAGTTTACATAGTAAAATATATACCCAAACACAAGCATTCAATTACACAATACCAGCATACTGACTCTGGAAATCACAGCACTATAGTGTTCATTCTACAATTACCATATCTGACCCAATAAGCGCATAGGGCACTAAAAAAATTGAAGAAACTCAGGGGGCACCTCATATAAACAAATTTGGACTTTCCTTCATTAAATTATTCTACAACGTATGTCATAAATCAATTTGCAGAAGAAATTGGTAAGTAAATCAACAAAGTTTTCATATTTTCAGTCTTCATTTAATTCGAAATAAGTAAGATTGAAGCCTGAAAAAGGGGAGTGGCGCTTATTGGGTTGAATACGGTATTTAATATCACCTATCAGATTAATGTTGTAAATATTCATAATATGCAAAATAATCATTATTGCTTTTGATTCTAATTGCATATAATTAAGCAACCCTCACCCCAACATTAATTCATATCAGTTAATTACGAATATGAATCTGAACACCTCCAAGGAATATATGTGTTTTTTGCATACTGTTGTTTCATGTTGGCCTTGCAATAGGCTTCATATGTTTAATACTACAAACCCATTAATCCTAATCATGTATCTAACTAATATTTTACTATCTGGAATTAAAATTGCAAAATAGGGCTACGATTTCCATACAACCCATTCATTTGAAAAGTTCTACAATACAAATTGATGTTATTGGAATGAAATATTTTTAAATGCTACATAATTAAGGAGAATTAACTGCGAATGATAGATGATTATGTGACGATTATATACATGTATGTGCTTGTTAGAACAGAATTTTACAATCAAAATTTTGTATAATTCAACCATTCTAACTTACCAATTAGATTTCTGGAATTCATCACAAATAATTTCATTGCAGTTACAAATCTCTTGTCAATGTAGCTGCATTTACTATATATAATTCTCATTTACAAAAGCATAAGCTACATTGTGAAGAATTTTCATGAAAAATAGAAAATGAAAATTATATTGATACATTTACAAGAAAATATGTTATAATAGAAAATGAAAATTATATTGATACATTTACAAGAAAATATGTTATAATATAAGGACAGTACAATCTCCCGAAGACGACTCATTGAAAATTGACAGTAACTTGAATGTATCCACATATTTTGATAAAAAGCTTTGTACATTTATTTTGGTAATTAATTGCAGCTACAAATGTATAACCATCATACATTAGCTCTTATTTCTACGATTCTTTATGACAGTAGCTTTGGCAGAAAAAGGGTAAGTTTAAAAGTAATAATTCAACAAAAAATTATTAAGGCAATGTTTTGACAGATTTTATACAAGTCATATATGTACATGTATATAGTGAACTTTGAAATGAACACAGTTGAGAGGAACTTAATTGGTATGTATATATATAATGGAAAATAAAAAACAATTAAAGAACTGATTTTTTTGGTTGCTACTTCTTTTTATCCAATCAAATTCATATATTAAATATAAATTGGCTGAAAGACCCTGATATACCTGAAGTTAATGATTTGATTAGCCAATCACAGACATCAAAACACTTTATGACACTATCCCTGATTGGCTATTTATAACAATATCTTTGATTAGCTCTTTAAAACATTATCTGTAATTGGCTATTTATAACAACATCTGTGATTGGCTGAGACAAAAATGCTGACAATTTTCAGAAAATGGTCATAGACTATCACATGTAGGTACAGAAATTTAATTTACACAATGATTACAGAGCAGCACCAGATGAGTTGTACATAGTGAAATTTTATCAAGAAAGCAGCAGTGTTAAATTGTAGATACTATGATAAAAAAAAATATCACACAGAAAAATGAAAATGGCTCATGAATGATATAAATAGTAAAGGACTATTCCAGTAAAACATCAACACCCTGTCTCACCCCAAAACTCAAGGTTTTTAAGAATACCACTTACAGACATTATCAAGTGATATTATAGATATAGACAAGAGCCAAAACATCTAATTATGTAAACAAATACATTTAGGAGTCATCATTCCAGAAAGATCTTTTACTGGTAAAGCCCTAGATTTAATTCAGTGATTAGAAATGTATAATTAGAGGTAAATTAAGTAAGAATGATCATTTTTACAATATAAATATATAAATAGCTTTATATATAGACCGAGTTATTAACAAATTGTCACTGATTGAGTGATCTATAGGTAAACCAGACAACTTGATACAAGTCATTCTTTAATAAATGTATTAAATAATAACTTAATACATGATAATCACACCTGCAAGTGTATACATTAAATTATAATTGATAAATTAATTTGTGGCCTCAACCAACCTGCATGAATATATGTACAATTATATGATGAATATATAACTTTTTATCATTTTTTAGTTATTTCAAATATTGTTATGACATATTATATATAATACACTCTTAAATAATATTGAAGTGTTAAATGTTCCATTTTCTTTCACCACATGTCAATATATATTTGCTAATATAAATTTAAAACTAATTCTGTGTGAAGGAGGAAGTGATCAATTTTTGACAGCTTGTATGTAAGACAGGGACTAAAGGTCGGTTAATTAAGTCACTTATTTGCTAATTTGTTTGTAATCACATAAAGTGTATTTTTGGCTCAAGAAAAATTTGAGTTCCCAGAGAATACTGAGCACGGAACAGCTAACAACCAGCCCACATACACGATGAACACATTAAACTTGTGACCTAGTAAATAATGCTTAATTGTAGTAAAATTTCCTACACATTAACCACACAGCCACTGCTACTGCTTTCCTTGCTGGTAAAGTGATGTACAGAATATTACAGAAACAAAAACTGTAAATAAATGTTATGATCATATGGTGTTATACATGTATTATCAGAGATAAAACGTCATTTTTTTTTAAACATTTTTCAACAATTTAAACATTCTGACAAGTGAAAAGAAAATTAGGAATCAATTGACTAGAAATTGATACAGTCACATGACTGTAATGTAACTGAACAAGAGATCCAGAGGGGATCTTGGCGCCCCCACCAAAGAATGATCTATGTCTGACAACAGAAAGAGGGATCTTTTCCCTGCTTTTCAAAACTTTTACTACATTACTATATATGAACTTGAGAAAAGATCTTTTCAGTACTTTCTGAGATATGTAGCAGTACAAAACTTTTATCAAATTCAAGATGGCTACCTGTCACGATATCTTGCTGACCGATCTGTCCCAAAATGCAATTATGCACAACTCGGGTCGTAGGGGACCTACATATAAAATTTGAGAAAGATTCCTTCAGTACTTTCTGGGAAATAGTGTGTAACAAACTTTAACTATCAAAATCCAAGATGGCGCCAGTCGGCTATCTTGTTGACCGGATCACTCCCAAAATGCAATATGCACAACTAGGGTTCAAGGGGAACATCGCATATGGAAATTTGAGAGAGAGATCCCTTCAGTACTTTCTGAGAAAAGCGGTGGGTCAGGTAACCAACTTTAACTATCAAAATCCAAGATGAGTCGGCTCGGCCATCTTGTTGACTGATTTGGTCCCAAAATGCAATATGCACAACTAGGGCCCTAGGGGAACCTTATATATGAAATTTGAGAAAGATCCCTTCAGTTTTAACTTTCTGGGAAATAGCGGTAACAAACTTTAACTTCATCAAAATCCAAGATGGCCGCCGGTCGGCCATCATTGTTGACCGATTGGTCCCAAAATGCAATATGCACAACTAGGGCCCTAGGAGAACCAACATATGATATTTGAGAAAGATCCCTTAAGTACTTTCTGAGAAATAGCGGTAACAAACTTTAACTATCAAAATCCAAGATGGCCGCCAGTCGGCCATCTTGTTGACCGATCTGTCCCAAAATGCAATATGCACAACTAGGGCCCTAGGAGAACCAACATATGAAATTTGAGAAAGATCCCTTCAAAACTTTCTGAGAAATAGCGGTAACAAACTTTAACTATCAAAATCCAAGATGGCCGCCAGTCGACCATTTTGTTGACCGATTGGTCCCAAAATGCAATATGCACAACTAGGGCCCTAGGAGAACCAACATATGAAATTTGAGAAAGATCCCTTCAAAACTTTCTGAGAAATAGCGGTAACAAACTTTAACTATCAAAATCCAAGATGGCCGCCAGTCGCCATCTTGTTGACCGATTGGTCCCAAAATGCAATATGCACAACTAGGGCCCTAGGAGAACCAACATATGAAATTTGAGAAAGATCCTTCAAAACTTTCTGAGAAATAGCGGTAACAACTTTAACTATCAAAATCCAAGATGGCGCGTGGCCATCTTGTTGACGATTGGTCCCAAATGCAATATGCACAACTAGGGCCTAGGGAACCTACATGTGATTGAGACAGTCCTTAAGTACTTTTGAGAAATAGCGGTAACAACTTTAACTATCAAATCCAAGATGGCGCAGTCGGCCATCTTGTTGACGATTGGTCCAAAATGCATATGCCAACTAGGGCCTAGGGGACCTACATGTGAAATTTGAGAAAGATCCTTCAAATTTCTGAGAAATAGCGGTAACAAACTTTAACTATCAAATCCAAGATGCCGCCAGTCGCATCTTGTTGACGATTGTCCCAAATGCATATGCACAACTAGGGCCTAGGGGAACTACATGTGAAATTTGAGAAAGTCACTTCTGTACTTCTGAGAAATAGCGGTAACAAGAATTGTTAACGGACGGACGGACGGACGGAAGGACGGACGGCGACGGACGGACGGACGGACCACGGACCACGGACGAAAGGCGATTTGAATAGCCCACCATCTGATGATGGTGGGCTAAAAATATATAAGCTACAACACAACAGGAACATTATGGTTCAAACCAAAACCTGCATGCAGACCTGAAAGAAAGGCAGTTTAACTTAATGTTTACACTACATCCAAGAGTTTTGCTATTGCCATTCAGTGCAGCTCAGCTCCACTTTAATACAGTGAAAGCAAACATTTTGCTGACAAAGACAATACACTCTTAAAGCAGAATATAAAGCTCCACACACTTTGACTATCACTAGATGTTAAGACTGTAAAGTCCATGTATTTGAAGTAGCATTGAGTTTTGAATATGACAGAATCTACAAGTAACCATTTAGCACTCTCAAAATTTAATTAAAATATAACTGTATAAGCACTAGTGCCCCCTCCCTCCCTTGGTATTTCAAATCTGGTAGTTGATTATAAACTAAGTTTTCTATACATAATATCTAAATTACAGCATATGATTTGCTTAAATATATAAATTATACATGATTGTGTATTGTCTTTAAGTGTTATTTTCACACTCTACATTGAAGACTAAGATCTGGCAAAATACCTTGTATTCATATTTAAAATAAATAGTATATTCATGTAGAAAAATAACCCAATCCAGCTTTTTGGTTTGGCTTGATTTTTGACAAAATCTTGTTTAATAAGTTCAAGGTCAATAATACAAATGCCAAGTAAGCAAACAGCCAGAGAACCAGGAGAAAACCCATCATGTCATGGCCAGTACTACCTGCTCCAGCTTCTAATTATGGCTAAGAGGTAGGTTTGTGGTAGAATGTCGGACATCTAGACCATCTCAACTGTATATATTTAGTTAAAGTTCATACAACCTATTCTCAGAGTATTTGTTTAACTTATTGTTAACATAACAATTTTCTTGTAATAACCCCACAACAATATCTAATATCGGTGCTGATTAAGGCATTATACTGATAAAACCATAAACAAATTCTGATGATCTTACAACTGACACGTATACAACGTTCCAATAATCACCACACTCACGGTGTTAAGTTCACAAAGCTACAAATTACTCTTGTAAAGCAAGCTATAATTACACAAGAGATACACTAAAAACCACTTGGAGGAATGATTTTGAAATCAAATTATAAGGAAGACGAAATTAGAAATCCTCGAGAGAGTGACTCTGTGAATATTCGGAAGAGATATGGGAAGAATGTAATCACTTAAATGATTGTGATACCATCAAATCTGCCAATCGACAAAAGATCCCAGACAATATCATAGTTCTAACATTGCACGATGATGTCTTAATAGCCCATTCATCAAACCGAAGCCTCATTTCCATTTATTGTATCGGTGACATTTATTGTGCAAGGTATAAATTAAAACCGAAATTGATATTCTAAAATATCAAACTCATTTCGAACACTATAATAATTATTCCAAAACTCCTGTCATTTTATTTCTGATGAGTTTAACTAGTAATAAAATAGTTACACAATCTTAAGGTTTAACAGTCAGTCAGCTGGAAGGATACTCCTTACAAAGCTCTAGATAGGCGTCGACAATCATATGACCAACAAACCATGTATATTTTACACAATTGGGAAACAAGTGTCACATATTCATTTTAAATTGTAATTAACAAAGAATTTCACCCTAGATTTATAGGACAAGTGAAGAAGAAAAAAATTCTATGTTAATGAAGAAAAAATTGCTAATTAAATTCTTTAGAAACATTATGATCTTTTCTTTTGTACTTTTTTTTTAATGTCCCCTCACGTAAATAATGTTTTATTATAAGTGCCTGGTCAATTGCATATTGATTTTTATTGATTTATCTTATTTATAATACTTGCAGTTAATATTGTTCATAATTGTAACATATTTTTGCCAATCTCTTTGGCATATAGTCTAGAATGACATTGGCGGTCGACCTTTGGCATAGACGTTAATCAATGTGGTTAATTACAATTGAATATTTTTATACACATACAGGCAACCTGCCTTAGTGACCATCTCTGAATAAAGACCACCTGACAATTTTCTAGTGTCCCAAATGGTCAATTTCAACAGCTTGACCAGTGTTTACAGACCACTTGGATATAGAGACAATTGTTTGTTTGTTCCTTGTGTGATCTATATAGACAAGTTTGACTAGATCTAAAACACCTTGCCAGCTAGGGGACCTTGAACTTATACAGCTTAATTCTAAAGTCTTTCTGGAGCGTATACCCTCTTTACCATAATATCAATCTTAATTATCACAGTAAGCTGTTGTATGTATATTATTGCTACACATCACTATGTTGAAATTTAGAATCAAATAATAAGAATTATTATTTAGACTTTCTGTAAGTGGTAATAAACATGTGTCTACCTTCAATTTGAAGTGGAAAATGAGACATCAACTATACAGTAACTGCTTCAAAGAAATTACATTTATTTATCTACAATTTATCTGCTAACAAATACTGGGTTTGCATGAATGACCTCAATAATAGCAGCTGTATGCATGACTAGTTGAGGTGTTCAAAAATAACTTCTGAGTACAGAAAAAGAGATCAAGTACAATATGAAAATTTACATAAATATATATTCTTTTTACTTATTTCCCCCACTAGCTTTTTGCCTTTGACTTTTTATCTTTAATTTGTGAAGAAAAATGTTGGAATAATTGCTCTTTTCCAGATATGAACTTTTTATGATTTATTAAATATTTATGTAAATGAATAGCATTGTTTAACCTTTTCTCAGTTTTGCGTATCTGTTTCTGTACATAAGCTATAGATGAATGGAGCTTGCGTCTTCTGTGTAGGGAAAGGTCATCTTCAAGAGGATCGGAGGAAGACAAACATTCAGTTGACATTGCTTCCGAGTAAGGTTGAAGAGATTGCGTCTTGACGAGGGACTTCAATTGTGACATAAGCCTACGTAGTCGTTTTGTGTATTGGTGATTTTGTGATCTAAAATTTTCTATCGTCGCTGCTACAACAGCTCGATTGTGGCTTATACAAGAATTGGAGCAGATGTCAGCCGCCGTGTCCAGACGAAGGTCATAGGTCGAGTGGTGAAGCACAAACTTTATCAAGTTGGGAAGCGTCTTTGGTATGGAAGCTGGGAATACAACACTGTCAGACTTCCTGCAAAACAAAAACAATTGTCTATCAAATAGCAAGCTAAGCATTATATAAGAAAAGGAGAACAAGCATATAATTAAATTGTAATTAAATTAAATTTAATGTAATTAAATATTTTTTTTTAAAATTAGTATTGGTCATGACCCCTTAAGCACTAGATATGCACTTTCACCACCCAGCCATATCGTGACCAAGAAGTGGATGCCATCTAATTACTACCTCGTCACACAGTTTTACCCTAGCAGAGATGGACAATTGGTTGAAAGTCAAAATACCTTTAATTAAAATGTGACATCAACTCAAGAGGCATACAAAATATTACTTTTCATTTCATTCATAAACAGTAAAAAATAGATTAAAAGTCAAAACGTTTTGCCACCATGGCACATATGTTGATCAATATAAATTGTATAATAGCAATTTTTAACGACAGCCCTGATTCAAACAAGAATCTTAATCTTATGGATACAGAATTTGGGACCTTCAAATATTTTCAACAAAATGCAGTGCAAATTTTTTCATTCCATGCCATCTTCCCGCTATCGCGACCAATTTTCGTTAAATAATGGAACAGGCCTCACATGAGTTATACATTATTGGGATGATTACTGCGAAGAAAATGTCTTCTCCAGAAAATGACTTGTACATGCCACATTTTCAGGGAATATCTGGGAAAGTGCATTTATCAAAATTTGTTCACTAGTACAAGCCATCATATTTATCAATATTCAACTTATCTGAACAAAAATGCATCAAACCTCACACAGCTAAATCAATTCCTAAGACAAATTTCACAAAAGCACAAGCTACATTTGCAAGTGTGATGCATGTTGTTGCAAGCATTTGAAAGCCAGAAGTTCACAGATGTTGCTAAAATCTCATCTGTCTCCATCAGTATAATTGTTCATGGTACCTTTTGTAACTCAAACATTTTCGCAATCACTGGGTTGCGCTGTAGCAGTTTCTGACAGCAGATATTAACTCAAATCTCTCCGAATGGTTATACAGATTTAAAATCCATAAGCGCACGAAAACTATCATTGATCATAACTACTGCATTATATAACTTATGATTTGTTCTTTCTACATAGCGATCATTATCTACCACTTAAGTATAACATAGACCTATAATATTAGAAATTGGTTTCTCACCAACAGTTGTAAAAAAAATAAATCTAAAAACGCTACACAAGTATGTAGCATATGAAAGTCATTATAAAAATATTTACTAATCACTCTTGAATTGTAAATACCATATTCAAACCAATAGTTAGTGCCCAATCCCCTATAAGTGCCCAGGCCTCCCCCTCAATTCTACTTATCTCGAATTAAATGCAGACTAAAAAATGAAAACTGTAAGTTCCTTCATTTGATTTGTTTTGCTAATTGACTAATTCTATGAAACATAGTTCTAGTAAGCACCTCTGTACTTTTTTCAATTTCTAAGCACCATGGGTGCTCATTGGATCAAATACGGTAATTATAATATCTCTAAAATAATATAGATATAATTAAAGAAAGTATCACTAAGATACACCAGGGTGAAAACAACGTTCACGATTCATTGTGCCAACTTGCATTTGCACTTTTTAACCAATCATGACAAAAAACATTAAAAAAAAGAAAAAAATCTATGAAAAACTGATAATGATCAATATTTACACCTGGTAGTTGTCCTCAAGACAACTTGACATAATTCCATTGGGAAGATTCAGTCAAAACGAGCAATATCAAACTGGTAGAAACCACAGTCTATAGTTTTGTCAAGTAAAGGATGACAAATCTATATATCAAAACTATAGATAACAGTTACACTACAACTTAAATTACAACGTAGCTTAACCATTTTCAAAACTGTAAATTCGTCTACGTCATTATCAAAATAAATCATTACAGCGAAAAGTCTGGAATGACTCAGATATATGACAGAGCACCTATTAGAGATGCCTGCCTACAAATATACATATTTCGTGAGAAATAATAACCGTCATTTCCTAAAATATAACTCTACACAGACCAACATAACCAAACGCATACATCATTATAACAAAAGACAGGTTCTACGTCCTGAATACTAGTTATCTGTATTAAATGAGAATTCTTAATTCATCAGTTATACCCCAAAACTTAGACCTACAGATAAGCCTGTCTTATAGACATATTCAGTAACAGGGATGGAGAGGGGTTGGTGGTAAATTGGGGTACAAATATATATCAATTATGGACCTTAATTGTTTCTGTCAATATGGTGCTGTAATGCCCGAGTAGAATAAATGTAATGCCTCAGGTCGTTATTTTAAATTTTACAAGGGCGGTATAACACCATATCGACCGAAACAAAGGTCCTTAATTTTTGTATTAGATATGCCATTTCTTTAACAAATGTCAATACAATCTCTAGTATGTATATAAATTACAAGAAAAGTATTGGTCAAAGACCAGCACCCTGAAGAATGCAGTGTTTGGGCAATGAAGTTTGCAATAAGGAGTATTAAAACAAGAGGCCCAGAGGGCCTGTATCGCTCACCTGGTTTGTAATGCCAAGTTATGTTCTAAATACAGATTCATTGTTTCTTTTCTAAAGGAATTTAAATATTTACCTCTATTTTCCCTATCAAGGCCCACACAACCTTCCCCAAGGGGATCAGAGCAAAAATTTATACAAACTCTATTCCCCTTCCCCAAAAGATGTTTCTGGTCAAATTTGGTAACAACCATGCAGAACTCTATGACTAGTAGAGATTTAAAGGATCAACCTCTATTTCCTCTATTGGGCCCAAGCCCTCCTGCCCCTGGGGGGTCAGAGCCAAAATTTATACAACCTCTATTCCCCTTCACCAAAGGATGTTTCTGGCCAAATTTGGTTACAATCCATGCAGAGCTCTAGGACAAGTAGCAATTTAAAGGATTTACCTCTGTTTCCACAATTGGGCCCCACCCCTCCTGCCCCCGGGAGGTCAGATCCAAAATTTATACAAGCTCTGTTCCCCTTATATATTCTATATATAAATACATATACCAGGAGGCTGTCCTTTTGACATATACATGCCGACTGTCGGTCCTATATATTGTATAGACATATATTGCATGTGAGCTGCTGGCTAATCTTTATACAAATACATACAGGAAGGCTGTACCACCATCTTATTTAGACACAATATAGGTGAGGCTATAGTGTCCTATATAAAAATATATACAGGGAGGCTGCAGCACCATCTTATTTAGACATAATATAGGAGAGGCTATAGTGTCCTATATACAAATACATACAGGGAGGCTGCAGCACCATCTTATTTAGACACAATATAGGAGAGGCAATAGTGTTCTATATACAAATACATACAGGAAGGCTGCAGCACCGTCTTATTTAGACACAATATAGGTGAGGCTATAGTGTCCTATATACAAATACATACAGGGAGGCTGCAGCACCATCTTATTTAGACACAATATAGGAGAGGCTATAGTGTCCTATATACAAATACATACAGGGAGGCTGCAGCACCATCTTATTTAGACACAATATAGGAGAGGCTATAGTGTCCTATATACAAATACATACAGGGAGGCTGCAGCACCATCTTATTTAGACACAATATAGGAGAGGCTATAGTGTCCTATATACAAATACATACAGGGAGGCTGCAGCACCATCTTATTTAGACACAATATAGGAGAGGCTATAGTGTCCTATATACAAATACATACAGGGAGGCTGCAGCACCATCTTATTTAGACACAATATAGGAGAGGCTATAGTGTCCTATATACAAATACATACAGGGAGGCTGCAGCACCATCTTATTTAGACACAATATAGGAGAGGCTATAGTGTCCTATATACAAATACATACAGGGAGGCTGCAGCACCATCTTATTTAGACACAATATAGGAGGGCTATAGTGTCCTATATACAAATACATACAGGGAGGCTGCAGCACCATCTTATTTAGACACAATATAGGAGGGGCTATAGTGTCCTATATACAAATACATACAGGGAGGCTGCAGCACCATCTTATTTAGACACAATATAGGAGAGGCTATAGTGTCCTATATACAAATACATACAGGGAGGCTGCAGCACCATCTTATTTAGACACAATATAGGAGAGGCTATAGTGTCCTATATACAAATACATACAGGGAGGCTGCAGCACCATCTTATTTAGACACAATATAGGAGGGGCTATAGTGTCCTATATACAAATACATACAGGGAGGCTGCAGCACCATCTTATTTAGACACAATATAGGAGAGGCTATAGTGTCCTATATACAAATACATACAGGGAGGCTGCAGCACCATCTTATTTAGACACAATATAGGAGAGGCTATAGTGTCCTATATACAAATACATACAGGGAGGCTGCAGCACCATCTCATTTAGATACAATATAGGAGGGGCTATAGTGTCCTATATACAAATACATACAGGGAGGCTGCAGCACCATCTCATTTAGATACAATATAGGAGGGGCTATAGTGTCCTATATACAAATACATACAGGGAGGCTGCAGCACTATCTTATTTAGACACAATATAGGAGAGGCTATAGTGTCCTATATACAAATACATACAGGGAGGCTGTATTTAGTCACACACAGGGGAGACTCTTCTATATATACTGGTTAGGGATGCTGTCCTTTAGATACAGATAGAATACATACAAAAAGACTGTCCTTTGAACTGGTTGACTGAACTAAAACCTAGCTGTAGCTATATTATGAGCCACATTCTGAGTTGTTCCAAGATAAATAGACTGTCTAAACGAGAACCTATCCTCATCCTTTAAACCTCTGAAATGTTCAAGTCAATTGAAAGAAAACATGAATAAAATCGGCTTTGACAATCCCCAATATATCACCAGGGTTTAGCCTTCATGCCTTCCCAGAATGCTTTGTATTGATTAAAGAAGGTTATATACTTATAAATACAACATGCATTTGTCTATTAGCAAATAAAATGAAAAACTTGAAAATAACAAATCAAACACAATCCTTATGAAGATTGAAATTGCAATTCTATTAAATTAACTTTCTTTTGGTTATTCAGTAATTTTGTGGTATAATATATACTATTACAGTACTGCATGGATTCCGGATAATCTGGATGGCGATTAGGTCCAGAAACCTCACCATCTTGACAGAAACAGATTGGTTATAATATTCAATAGTAATAAGGTAAACCGAAATCTGGCTGTCCGAAATATTTGCAACCCTGTTGATGGTTTGGGCTGGGAATGCAAATGATTATCGAGTGTTTACTGTGTATCACAGACATAATTGGTCTCGTAATTGTGCATTATTTGTATCTTAAAATTAACAGAAAGTCCATAACAATTACAAACTTGAACAGAATGTGAATACTAGTTTCCACTTCATTTAACTTATATCCATCATAACCATAATTTATCATAATCTGCCTGTTATCAAATGAATTCATCTATGTAATATCTTTACATGTCGCCATGCATTGTACATGTACGTAATACGATCTGAAACATTTTTCATCGGTTGTGTAATTGCTTAATTGAATGATAGGTGTATTGTAACGTTTCTCCTCAATCTTTTTACAACTTTTTAGAAATAAATATTCTGAATGATAAATGTAACATACTATATTTGACCAAATAAACACCCAGGGCACTGTAATAAACATAGGGGTATTTATAGGGACAGAGGTGCTTACTGGGTCAAATACAGTAATGTTTTTTTGATATTTGATATATAATCATGTTGATATATGGAGATGAAAATCGGCTTCATTGAAACTGAGAGACTTACTTGTTTATAGTTTTCTCATGACATCTATTTAGAGAATGGTACCTTGTTGTCATTTTACCAATTAATCAATGAAATGGCCGGAATCTTTAACTACCTAGTTTCCTTGCCACCCACTGACTGTGATACATACAATTACAAGCAAAACATTTTAACTTCATCAATAGCAATTTACAGGTGCCAATTATAGGCATGTGTACTTAACAGAATCAAAGACTGAAAAGGCTTAATGAAAATGTTCTATGAATAAGCAATTTAATCCCAGACCTCCTACCGTGGTGATATTTTATTTCAAATCTACTCCAAGAATAAAATCAATCATCGGAAAAAAATCATTAATTCATTCATTTCTTCATTCAAAGTTTTGAGCAGCTAATAATTATGCAAAATTTTTTCTGTAAATCTAGATTATTAACTCACATTCATTCACAAGATGTTTTGTATATTTGATCGAAAACATTGTCCCTGGTTTATTAGTACTGACTCGAGCCACATAATCCTAGCCTATAGATCCTAAATTTAATCCCCGATCTTGACTATAAGCGATTCACACTCAGAGAAATAAAAGCAAAACAATCTTCCCGAAATGATTAATGTGGACACAATCCTGTCTGGCATTTGTAAATATCTGCAAATTAACCACCACTAAAGATGCTCTCGACCTTTGACCCTTTCTGACACACAGAGGTAGAATGGAGTTCAGTTGTTGTAACTATGATCTCTAACTGGAGGCAAAAGAAAGACTAAATTTAAGCGTACGTAACTATGATTTTGAACTTTTGAATGTTGTAATCTTTGAAAAATTTATCCGTTATATGCTGTATAAATAGCTTTAAGGTAGTCAGCAAATTAGCTTTCAGTTTGATACAATATCATAAAGACAAATCAGATCCTATACAGCTATGCATTTTGAAAATTAATAACTCATTCACCCCTGATAACACATTTAGACTCTCCTTGTTCAAAAACTGGGTCAGTCCATCATGAAATTTCAGGGGTAATTCTAGACAATCATCAAAATGCTTCGTTTTCCTACGCAGTTCAACCACAGAATTGTGTTTATCAGGCAGCATTGTGTCTCTCTGATATAAACACATTATAAAACATTTCCCTTGTGTATTGCAGCAGTTCGTTAGAAATTCATTTATCAGATGCAAATGCAATATCCAAAACTTAGCATTTGAAATGAAGATGTTGAATTCTGCATCATATCTGATGCCCAGAAGCAAAAAATATCCTCAAAATATTTAATGTCCATCAACAATAATAATACTGTAACAATTATGTAACAATATGCAACACTGCTGAACAGTAAAATCAGTGGTTATCTGTTCATATCTATAAAACTGAAGGAGAATGTGTACTATATGCTTTTCTGTAGGTCAGTTGTGATAGAGCTACCATTATATTCATTCACATGAGCAAAGTTCATCAAATGAAATTTTTAAAGAATCATATGATATTATTATTTAATATTAATTGTTCTTAAAGGTTTCAGTGATTCCTCAATTAGAAGCCCTTATTGGCTATACTTGAATACTTTTAACAATAGGAGAATAAAATATCAAGATTTAAAAAAAACTGATGTTAGACTGTTCCTAATTTTTGAATGGCCACATGTATTTGATCAATTACAAGGCACCAGTTCTATATTATTGTGATTTACAATTGAACCCTTTCTACTCTGCTATGGTTTAGTTTGCTTGGTATATTACATCCTATCAACAGCAAGGGTCATGTTAGGACATGCTAGGTGTGTTGATGGAAGAGAGCTGGAGTAATCGGAGAAAAACCACAGACCAACAGTCAGTATCCCACATGCGATTCAAACTTGAGACCCAGAGGTGGAGGTCTGGGGCTTGTGGTACTATTGTCAGGACATCTTTAATACCACTCCGCCACCACGGCCCACCTCCTCTGCACATGAGTGGCTAGAAAGTAGAATGGAGAGAAAAGCCAAATTGAATTCCTATATACAAATACATACAGGGAGGCTGCAGCACCATCTTATTTAGACACAATATAGGAGAGGCTATAGTGTCCTATATACAAATACATACAGGGAGGCTGTCGCACCATCTTATTTATTTAGACACAATATAGGAGGAGGCTATAGTGTCTTATATACAAATACATACAGGGAGACTGCAGCACACATCTTATTTAGACATAATATAGGAGAGGCTATAGTGTTCTATATACAAATACATACAGAGAGGCTGCCTGTTTTGTATATATAATATATATTTGATCGAAAACATTGTCCCTGGTTAATTAGTACTGACTCGAGCCACATAATCCTAGCCTATAGATCCCCCATCTTGACTATAAGCGATTCACACTCACAGAATTAAAAGCAATACAATCTTCCCGAAATGATTAATGTGGACATGATCCTGTCTGGCATTTGTAAATATCTGCAAATTAACCACCACTAAAAATGCTCTCGACCTTTGACCCTTTCTGACACACAGGGGTAGAATGGAGTTCAGTTGTTGTAACTATGATCTCTAACTGGAGGCAAAAGAAAGACTAAATTTAAGCGTACGTAACTATGATTTTGAACTTTTGAATGTTGTAATCTTTGAAAAATTGACCCGTTATATGCCGTATAAATAGCTTTAAGGTAGTCAGGCAAATTAGCTTTCAGTTTGATACAATATCAAAAGACAAATCAGATCCTATACAGCTATGCATTTTGAAAATTAATAACTCATTCACCCCTGATAACACATTTAGACTCTTTTTGTTCAAATACTGGGTCAGTCCATCATGAAATTTCAGGGGTGGTTGAATTCTAGACAATCATCAAAATGCTTCGTTTTCCTAAGCAGTTCAACCACAGAATTGTGTTTATCAGGCAGCATTGTGTCTCTTTCATATAAACACATTATAAAACATTTCCCTTGTGTATTGCAGCAGTTCGTTAGAAATTCATTTATCAGATGCAAATGCAATATCCAAAACTTAGCATTTGAAATGAAGACGTTGAATTCTGTATCATATCTGATGCCCAGAAGCAAAAAATATCCTCAAAATATTTAATGTCCATCTACAATAATAATACTGTAACAATTATGTAACAATATGCAACACTGCTGAACAGTAAAATCAGTGGTTATCTGTTCATATTTATAAAACTGAAGGAGAATGTGTACTATATGTGTGATAGAGCTACCATTATATTCATTCACATGAGCAAAGTTCATCAAATGAAATTTTTAAAGAATCATATGATATTATTATTTAATATTAATTGTTCTTAAAGGTTTCAGTGATTCCTCAATTAGAAGCCCTTATTGGCTATACTTGAATACTTTTAACAATAGGAGAATAAAATATCAAGATTTAAAAAAAACTGATGTTAGACTGTTCCTAATTTTTGAATGGCCACATGTATTTGATCAATTACAAGGCACCAGTTCTATATTATTGTGATTTACAATTGAACCCTTTCTACTCTGCTATGGTTTAGTTTGCTTGGTATATTACATCCTATCAACAGCAAGGGTCATGTTAGGACATGCTAGGTGTGTTGATGGAAGAGAGCTGGAGTAATCGGAGAAAAACCACAGACAGTCAGTATCCCACATGCGATTCAAACTTGAGACCCAGAGGTGGAAGTCTGGGGCTTGTGGTACTATTGTCAGGACATCTTTAATACCACTCCGCCACCACGGCCCACCTCCTCTGCACATGTGTGGCTAGAATGTAGAATGGAGAAAAGCCAGAATACCCAGAGAAAAACCACCGACCAGCAGTCAGTACTTGGCAACTGCCCCACATGGGATTTAAACTCGCGGCCCAGAGATGGAGGGCTTGTGGTAATATATGTCAAGACATCTTAACCACTTGGCCACCGCCGTCCTCCCAACTCTATAAATGATTTGCTAGAATGTATTTCAATCATTATTTTTCTGTGATTACATGGCTATATTTGCTTTTAAGCCCCTAACTTTGTGATTGGCTGGCCAGAGTATTTGAGTTAACCCCCCCCTCCTCCCCCTCACTTTTTTATGTACATATATCAATGGCTGTCAAACACATATAGTATGCAGTTCAGACAGTTGATACACTATATCTACTCACTAATTTCAAAGTCCATTTTGATGAGTCTCCACAATGTGTGTGTTTAGTTTGTTTTAAGTTTGAACTCTTTGTGGTTCAGATTATTCGAGTATTTGTAGCATGTAAATAAGCCTAGATAGCAGTGTTATATGTTTGTTGAAGCCACATCAAATTACATACCACAACAGGCAGCAAACAGATTTGGACCGTGTTCTGTATATATATACACATCTCCTTATTGAATTATCAGAATACAATACTTCTCCCGCCTGTGATGAACACTCAGGGTCGATGGATATGACCAAATTACAATGCTCTTTACCATGTATGGAGTGTATACCGACAAACACTGATGTGATTTATATAATCTATTTTGACTATGCATCTTTAGTTAAGGGCCTCCTTCATTTAGTTCCCGTCTTCTCTTGTACAAATCATTGTACCGTTTACACATGGTGTCTGATCCTAAAGAACAATGCCTTGTGGTGTATCAGACTTTTTTTTTTATAAATTCTTCTCGTCCTTGTAGAAATTTAAATGTTTGTTGGTTTGGCAGCTGCGTCAGGAGAAAACAGACATCCAGTTAAAGTTCTATAACTCTTACAGAAATGATATAGGAAAAAATTGATACATAAAAATCATGTCATAATTCATACCACCTGATCAACATAAAGAAAACTTAAAATGTATATTTTTTATCAATTAAATGTCAAGGAACAAATATTTTATGTGTATATATATATAAATTGATGAGTGAATGCTTATTATAATTCTGAAAATCAGAATTAGATTGAATTACATGTATTGTAAAGGAATCACTAATTATTGTTTCAGAAGTAGATAGTGGTGCTAGCCAAATTCCCTAATATCTAGACCTGTTTCCATTACACAAGTACTAAAAGAAACCAGAAAATATAGAATCGCACCAAAGTAGAGTGTGCCGCATCCACCATTGTGAAATGGTACAGAAGTTACAAATGTCTAGACGTTAGGAGTCAATAACCCCAATGCCTGGTCACACAAATGGCCAAATAAAAGTGTTTGTAGCTATCTGATGTTTAAGTGCATTGGCACCTTATCATCAAACACACCAATACTTAAATAACTATTATATACTACTCTCTGTCGATGCTTCTGGCTAACATGATCAAGTCTAGCTGCCCGCTCAGGATCAGGATCGGGCCTGAATATCAACAAGGCTACTGGACATTATAATCTATATTTGTGTGCCTTTGTATCGAACAATCAGTTAGCCCAGCCCAATTTATTGTATATAAATATATCTGGCCTAATATGATGTCCCTGGCCGGTAATTCATTGCACCAGTTGGCTTCATTCTCTATTCCAATGAATACTCCTGATCATCAATCCTCACAAAATTTCACTCCAATTTATGACAGAGTTATCAGACGCCCATCAATGCAGATTTGTGGAGGTCATAAGGGACCACATGACCTTGTGGTGTCCAGAATCTTATGTATTACTGTAATCACTATGGAAACACAATATTAGGATGTGGCAAAGTTCATTCTAGAACTTTTATAATTGTGGTTTATCTTAATTTTCTGCTCTTTTTTATGTTATAAAACATGCATCATAGTTAGCTAAAGGGCCATTTAATTATTTGCTTGGTTATGATGATGGAGAAAGGTTAGAGAGCCCAGAGAAATATCATCAACATATTGCCACAAGCCCTCCAACTCTGGGTCAAGAATTAGAATCCCAGTTGCCAGGTACTGACCACTTGTCAGTGGTTTTCTTCGGGTACTCAGGCTTTCCTCCATCAACAAACCTTGCACATCCTTACAAGACCTTGGCTGTTAATAGGATGTTTAACTAATAAAACCCTACCCCGTTTCAAGATTCAAAAACGACGTAGGTAAAGTATGAATTACCTTCAACTTGTCCAATTACCTTCCAGTGATAATGATATCCTATATTGTGACATTACAATCACTGTTGGACTACTGGTAATCGGGAGCATAAAGTATTTTATCCACATCGTTTTGGTATATTGAAACCCTCATATTAACTCACTGAAACTGTCAATGATTAACAGGTGTAGCATTTTATCAGCAACATTTATACTGACAGTGTGTGCTTTAAGTTTTGAATGGAGCATCAGAATATAAAGATTCCTGCTTTTAAATATAAGACATGATAAAGCATGATGATGCATCTTACAAATTTATAGTCCTCATCATGACTGCAAAGGAACAAGTTATTATTAAGTCCTGATTCACCTTGGCCTTAGTGACACGAAAAGCAATTTTAGATACAGATCAGCGTTTCTTCAAATCAATGTATAAATGACACTCTGGATATTAATTTTAAAACATGAAAACTCAACACACAACAGAGAAACATACATCTTTTTGGCAGAAAGAGAAACATAAATCTCTTTGGCAGCTAGCTGATAATCAGAGAAGAAAGTCTACTTACATCAATTTCCAACAATGGAGAGAAAAATGAGGGATTGGTATCAAGTTTGTTGATCAGATCGGTAAATTACAAGGGGTGTGAAAATAAATTATGTGTATCTATATTTTTCCTTATGGCCTCAGTTTATACCATTCAGCAAAGACATAAAGCTAAACATGTTCAGTTATAAATGCTGGTATTATTGCCAATATTTAAAAGTAATTGTTATTTGTAGTGAAATGCAGCATTACATATATATTCTGTCTTTGCATATTACAGATTTACCTCCCTTTTGGATAGGTATCCATTGTGACGTCATTACTTTGTGAGCACAACTCACCAATCTCTCCCAGGGTTCATTGCAGTCCCCATATTCACCTCTATCAACCGCTCATGAACTGGCCATCTGTTGACCTCGGGTCATAGAATATTACGTCATGATGATTGTTCAATACATTGCGCCCCCTGTATATATGATGTCACAGTGACTGTTTTTGAAATGGCGGACGTCGTATGCAAATCGTGACTATTTACTTTTACCAGGTATGTAAATCTAGTGTATCAACAAAAGAATCCATTATTGTTTGGTTTGATATTGGATGATCAAATCAACTTGTGTCAGAACGAGAGATTGATAAAAAAGGAAACTTGCAATATGTATTTAAGAACTTAGCATGCGTCCAAAATACGTTTTTCAAAAATCTTGAAAATTTGCTGAGCTGTTTACAGAGGTGAAATTGTGGGGACCGCAATGCACCCTGGGTGAGATTGCGAAACTCACATCACTTTCTCTGAAAAGTATGACGATACCCCAGGAACAACATGACATCACAATCAATACCTACCCGCAAGGGCAGATAACTCAGTACTGTGCAAATTTTACAGAATACAGTAAGAAATCAAACCATTAACAGTATCATCCGAGCCTTTATATCAAATAATAGCTGGATATATTTTGTTTGTTGTTGACGAATCATGACCTGCAGTGATATAGTGATACTATTTATGGGCAAAATCCACTCGGAGGTTTTCTTATAAAACACCGGTAGCAAATCAAAGCTTTTAGTTTGAAATTGCTCTGACCAATAAAGATAACTGTCAAAATCAATTTTAGTATAGAGTTCAAAGAACTTGCATAGAATTGTCACTTCCACACTTATTTGCAAAATATTTTATCTTTATACTCTCAAAATATAAAAGGTAGTAAAATTTATCTTTTACTTGCAACATAAAATATTCTTAGTTCCATTTAAAGCTGTTATTGTTAGAATAATGATTATTAATCATTCTTAGTTGTCCCAAAGTAGCAATCTGGGAGAAATCTGACAAGCTTTTTAATTTCACTTTTGAGAAGGTATTGATGAAAAAGTAGCAATAACATTCATTATATCAACTGTGTCACAATTTAACGACTTCTCTCAGGAGAAATCAGCAAACAAAATTAATTAAGTTCTCCAAAAGGCTGCACCCAACAGACAAGACGTGAGTCAGAAAACACATTCGATGCAAACAAAATGTCACAGCTTCTGACCTAATAATCTCATTACCTAGCACCTGACTGACTTGTAGAAATTCTTATTAAGTGACAATTACAACAACAGTACACTGCCACTGAGAGAATACGAGTTCATATGGCACTTAGAATGTTCTTCAAAAAGCAAAAACAATACAAAAGTCAATTGCAAGTCAACAGTAATAGGAGACAGAATCCATGACAGCAAGATTTTAGGATGTTTTAAAAAAAAATGGCAGCCTCTGCTGGACTTTGCAATACGTTTTTACACTGAAATTCCTTGCCAAGGCTTGCAAAACATTTACACTCCCAAGACTTTCAACAGGTTTCATAAAATCTCATTAGAAATTGTAGGAAATATTATGATAATAAACTTACCTATGGGCTGGGAAGAAAAGTAGGGTTGGGTAGTTGTTGACAGTATACTCCCATGGCAAGTCATTGGTATCAGCGTTGATCCTAAAAGAAAAATCACTTATCATTAATCAAATTTTTATAATGTATATGCTTTTCTTTATAAACTCTAAAGTCGTTTTTAAAAGATCTCTTACAAGCTAATACTTTGTATAAGAATCTCCATAATATTGTATCTTTTGTTTGTGACTTACATCAAATTTTTGAAAATAACAGCTGCGGTCCCAGAAAGTAATAAAAAACAGGATGAAGATTGTCAATGCATTGTACAATACACTGTCTTAAAGTTATCAGTTATCAAAATGCCACTAAAACATCAATTGGCCGACATTATTTTAATACATTATACAGTTGTCCTAGGCCTATTGTCATGTTGCCATCAGTCTTTATATGCAATCTGATGTAATTATGTTTGAAAAGATTGCTGTCAAACATATTCCAGTGAAAATCAGTAGCAGGCTCTCAGAGAGAGAAAATTTGACATGTAAGTAATTACATAGAAGAAAAGCAAAATCTATTTTTCAATTATACAGATTTTTTTTTTGCAGAACAACATTAATGATAAAAGCTTGTACATGAATCTTGTTTTACCATAAAAAATTGACAAATTTCATTTCTGATTGTCATAATTTTTCATGACTATATTTATTTGATTCAATAGGCAAAAACTGAGTCAAGGCTAAATCATAATATTTGACAAATAAAGATGAGATTTTCTCTTTTATCATAAGTCTACTTCATACAGTCTTCCAAAAGCCAATAACAAGATGGTATCTATTGATTGCTTCGTTTTATTTTTAGAAAAAAAAAAAAAAAAAAAAACGACTAGTTTTCAGAAACTGGGTAAATATTAGTAGTGATTGACATTGCAATTGAGTAGTGTAGACAGGCTGCAGTACTAGCTGTAGCTGAAAATGTAGAGTAATGATGTGAGATTTCTGATCTATCTCCCACTTCTAATATATATAGCTGTCACTACAGGTGGAAACCATGTTAAAAGGTGTCCAGCATTCTATCACTATAGCCCTCCATTTTTAGGTCACTGTGGCCAGACAGTTCAGGTGTCGGACATATTCTACCACTAGCCCTCAACCTCTTGGTCACTGTGGCCAGATGGTTCAGGTGTCGGGTATATTCTACCACTAGCCCTCAACCTCTTGGTCACTGTGGCCAGATGGTTTTAAGGTGTTAGACATATTCTAATTTCTACCACTAGCCCTCAACCTCTCAGTCACTGTGGCCAAGTGGTTAAGGTGTCTGGCATTCTATCACTAGCCCTCCACCTCTGGGTCAAAGTGGTTAAGTGGTTAAGGTGTCTGACTTTCTACCACTAGCTCTCCACCTCTGGGTCACAGTTGTTGAGTGGTTAAGGTGTCTGACATCTACAACTAACCCCTCCACCTAGCTCTGGGTCATAGTGGTTGAGTGGTAAAGTTGTCCAACTTTCTACCATTAGCCTTGCACCTCAGGGTCATGGCGGCTGAGTGGTAAGGGTGTCTAACATTCTACCACTAGCCCTCTTCCTCTGGGTTGTGGTGGCTGAGTGGTTAAGATGTCTGACATCTACCACTAACCCCTCCACCTCTGGGTCACAGTGGTTGAGTGGTTAAGGTGTCTGACTTTCTACCACTAGACATCCACCTCTGAACCATAATGTAAATAAAGTTACATTTTGGTCATAATAATATTATTACCGGTACATTCTTAGAAAAACCTTTCTGTCAGTGTCTCCTTGTCTACAGTCTACTTGGAGTAGTCAGGTATGATACTAAATATGGTTATGAGTTGGAAGATTTTTGGCAGTAAATCCAGCTGATCTCCATCACCATCAAATATAACATTCTAATTGATATGGCTGCCACCATTTAACTTAATTGGCAGGACATTAAAACAAAACATCTTAACAAAACTTCTAACATCATCACAGATCTATGATACATCTGAATACTTCACTCAGGATATGCTGAGCACACACCCGTCAACGAATAGATTTTTACAGACTCAATGGGTGAGACTTGTAGAGGATATCCCAATGGCCAAAGGAAAGCCAGCTAATGAACAATACAAGTGGGTGAATGACTTGTGTAAATAGGTTTGACAGCTAGTGTTAGAAATGATGTAAACTACGAGACAAACTTTGATACCACACGCAAATTAAATACAAAAGCCCGATAGATGAAGGCGAGTGATTCATTTCATTCCAAGTCAGATCTGACAGTCAGCTTAGTGAACAACATTACGTTTGAATCTCCATAGATATTACAAAGAATTCAAAACAATTGCCATGGAAATATATCAAGTAAGATCACTCTAAATGTCAGCCCACAGGGCAAAGAGTTTTAGTTTAGTTTTCGTTTTATTTTATTTAAAGTCTTACAAACACTATCAGATATGATGACCTTGGATGTATGTATCTAGATCTATTGTCAATCTATGGTGAAAGTGTTTTTGTCTTGGGAGAATTTTACCGGGTCTCCTTGTGATAGTGGACTCTCCCCTTCTTTATAGTGCTGCCTTACTGAAACCAACTGCTGAAGACACCAGACTACACATCTATCCAACTTACAATGCAACCACAGTCATCCTACTCCATGTATGTGAGTCCACTAATTCACCCCTAGCGACATGTTAAAAAGTTTGCACTACTTCTAATTCAAAGGCTAGCTAGAACAGTTCATTATAAATTTGAAGGTATAAATGGGTTAAGGAGCAGCAACTACTATTGACTATGGTTGTAAACTGGAAAGTCAAGGGACGATATTGAGAATAAACTTGGGTGGATGTCAAACTATGTCAAAAATACCACTGCTATCTGACAACAATTTATTTACCTTGCAAATATCAGGTTCTGTGCTGTCTTGAAATATTTTGCCAGATTAAGATAAAGATGAGCGAAACTGGCACAGAAGCCACACCAAGGGGCATACAGCAGTACAAGCACATCCTGTTGGTAGTAAAATATTATAACATACATAAAACAAGATAAACATTAGGGTCTTGGATCTACATGTTAACTTAAAATACCATTATCATTGATTGTACTATGCACCATTATTGTTCCTGATAATGCAAACAAGAATTGATACATAACTACTTTGAGTGTAGTGGCAATTACTTCTTCTCTCACAAATTGATGATGTTAATCACACAAACTAATGAAATCACAATTTAACATTACCCACAAAGGGAGATAATTCTAAATCTTGAATAGACAGAACAAATTCAATACAAGGTATAGTACTATATGTTATACCATATCATCTTCATTTTTAATTTATATAATAGCACACAGCTCTTGTAGCTGTTCACTACTTTTCATCGCTACTTTTTAACAAGAAGAAAACAAAAAGGGAGATAACTCAATATTACCTTGTTCTGTTGTAGAGTAATGTCTTGGAATGTTTCAGATGATGCCTCCTTGATACAGACACCGACATGTCCGCCATAACATGGAGCCTGCTGTGTTCCAGATCGCAGATGTCGTTCAAGGTCACTGGAGGTATAATTCATCATAAATTGGGCTGGAATAGGAAAGTATATAGAAATGTACTAGATCATAATAAGTCATATACACAAATATAATAAGTCCTATAAACAAATGGTAGTCAATTGCAAGATGACTGATGTTGAGGCTTAGTGATGAAATCTCAGTCACCTGAACCACTCAGCCATTAGTGTCAATATGTTAGACACCTTCACCACTTAACCTGCATGGAGAACACTAGTCCGTATACCAACGCAAAGTGAGGCTTCAAAGGACAACAACAGTTCCTGAGTAAGTTGTTAAGTACAAGCTTTTTCATTCTTAAGCTGTATTCAATGTTTCTTTTTTCAGAAAGTAGATATGTATTGTAGTTATTTTTTAAATTAATATAGTTATATCTATAGGATTTTACCCAATGATGCACATGAAACACCCAAAACTTTGAAAATGTTTTTGAATATCGATCCCTATTTCAGTTTTTTTTTATGTATTCATCATGACATTCATTTTCAAAATATCCAACAAAGCATCTTAAATATACTAAACAAATACATCTGTAACATAACCCATAAACACACACTAAATGTGACTGCAGCTGTGATTAATTGTGAAATAAAACTTATGAAGATAACATACATGTTTGGTAATTTACAATTTCAAAAGCACATTCACGATTCTTTCTGACATATTTGTGGCGCAATCAATATTTCAAAGTCAAATGTAACAGCTACTGCTAACGGTGATCATAATGTTTCCCGTCTGTATTGGTGATATTCTCAAAAATCAATGGTTTAATTCCATTATTTGTGTTGTTTCTAGTTCTGTAACTGTAAAATGATTTCCGCATGAGAATTTCTAGCCCACGGTGAAAATTATACTGCTCAGATTGTTTCCAATATGGTACATATCTATGTAACGTATTCCCTGTATTTAACATTCACAGCAAACTCAAATCTAATCTATGAATCAGTATGCATGAAATACTACTATTGTTACGTTAAATCCCCACAAGGCAACAACTGCAGTAGGGTACCAGCACCTCCTCCACATCATATGTATTGTTCTATCCATCATATATTATTTAACCTATTTCAATATCATGACCGTGAATTTATTGTCTGAGGGAAATCAAAAGCAATTGCATGATTGATCTTAATGGTTTATATAATGTGTTACATACTTTGCATTTTTTCAACAGTATCTATATCATGTGTAGAGAATGATGTTTTACTACACTTGGTTCCCAATGGTTCTTCATATTTTAAAGTACATGGATCCCTGGACCATTATATTGCACATCTGATGATGACAAGTTTTAAATTAGATTTTAAATGTTTCGGATATATGCTTGTACAAATTCCAATGTCATATATATATTCATTAATTATATAATAAGCAACCAAATCTTTAATTCCAAACTGATTTTGCATACTGGTATGTTATACATGTATTTCCAATGTATATGAAGTGCAAATTAATATTAGTTTATGATAAATGCTCTACATGTATAACAAGAAACAGTGTAATTAATCTAATTATAATTACATAAATGCAGTAGTTACATACATGAAATCTAGCACAAAAATTTCTAGAATGGAAAGTGCTAAAAACGTTATTATTGCTTTAATTAATTAATAAAAAGATGAGTGTTTATATAATTTAAAGATAAACTTTAACAATTCGAATGAAATGGTTCTTTATATATAATTACATTTTTACCAGAATTTTCACAGACTCATAACATTTAAGCAATTACAGGTACGTACGTACAAACTTGACTTTCAGAACTTGACTAATTCAAGTACAGTGTCTATATTGCAAGTTTAACAAAATGTTGGGTTTTTTTTTAACAAAACCTCTTGACATCCAGGACTAGCTCATTTGGAATACCAATTAGTTATGAATTGTTGTGTTTGAAACAGTTCGAGGTCAATTAAACAAAGCATTGTATATCTGTACTAGGTACTGACGATACGCTAGTGTTGGGAATCGGTTAAATTTCACGGTTGATCATCAGTTTTATTCAACCAATCAATGATCGATTAAAATTGATTATTTTTTTCCTTGGTGTATAAAAAAGTCTCATTAAATTCCCTTCAAAGGCTTACTATCGCGAGGCCTCTCTGTGCTGTCATGTTTTCATGTCGCTTATTTTCTTCACAAATCATGCTCATCTGAACGTTTACATTACTACATAGCACTTATGCGCTCTTCAATTTATCTATACTCTTAAAGTTTGAAATGATCTGAGTGACAACTACACACAAGGGAATGACTTTAACAAGTTGGCTATGATTTTTTGGCATGTTTTAGTGATCAGTTAACTTTATACTTTTCGTTTATCATGGTGTCGGAAAATTCCGACAAACTCGATTACAGATTTCTTACTCGATTAATTGATCAAACACCTCAAACCAACGATACTCGACAAACTCCATTAATGGGAACACCATTACGTTATGCCCATGTACACATGGGACCTATAGATCACACACATTTTCAGCAGATTCTCATTCCTGGAAATATATATATATATATATATATGATTGAACTCCAACACCCCCCGACTTTTTGTACTTTCTACTGAGTTGATTATGAATGATAAGACTGACAAACAGTGAATTAATCATATATCTGCCCTACAAAATATAAAAGCATTATTTGACTGTATAGCTAAACTTTCTCTTAATCAGATTATGTTTTAATACAAATCCATCTAATTTGATGGTTTGTCAGGGAGAAGAAAGGTATTAAGATTGTTTTTAAAGTAATCCATATACATGGGTTATAATTATGAGTTAATTTATGCCTTGATTCCAATTTGGCTTAGACAAGATTATATTTTAAAGATGCTCCATCTCTGACAGAGCATAAATGCTATTCATCATTTGAACAATAATTGGTGTTTAATTAACACAAAAAATAATATTAAATAATTTACTTTGCCTTTGTTGAAGGTGCATTCAGTATTATATTCCATATAGGATACAGAAGTACGGAATTTTTTCGGCAATTAATTATTTTTTATATTTTTAACTTGAAGTAAAATTAGAAGTTCAAACTTTTCAATGGTGGTTATGATGTAAAGTAAGTAACTTTTGTAACTGACAAAAAATACTAAATCGCCTACTCCTGTTTTTGATATAGTGAAAAATTACCATTTGTCAGCGGTGGAGTATCTTTAATGAATATTGATCATAAGAAATTTTTACATGAAAGTTGGTACATAACTGAAGAACCATCTCCTTGAAGCAGAAACTTTAAATATACCGCACACAATAATTTAAATGCTACCAATAAAGGGTGTTCACAGTACATTTTATGCAAAGCATTTTCCTGCTGGAAATTTTGCACTTATCAAAAATATGATCACCAAGCTAGTATTCCAGTTTTGATAATTAATTGCTAATTAATACATCAAGTATACAGTATAGTAAATGTGAACGCCAAAATTCACAACATGCATGTTAGATGTTCCATAAATAGGGTCCTATTCAGGAATGGGGTCCTATATGTATATACCAGAATGGACTTTCAAATTCAGAAAAAAGTGGGCTCGTTTTTATTTATGTGCTTATAAAGGATATGGGGACACAAGGTGTATCTTATGAAATGAATCATTGCCACAATTGGGGTAGGCAGTATTATAAACAAAAATAACACAATTCAACAGTAAGATAAAAGATTGAATTAATACAAAACATAGCTGTAGTCTTACCTAAATTTCTCTTGCTGAAGGTTTCCTTGAGAACAAATTGTGCCTCGTTCTGAAAAAAGAGAAAGTAAATGTAATCAATAATCAACATTAAATGACAAAGTGAACATCAATTAGGAAAACACTAATTACATTTTCATTGGCCGTTTTGGATGTAACAAATATAGTTACAGGTTCTTTTTTTTTGTTAATAAAAAAGTTATGATAAATAACGCTGACATCTTTGCTGAAAGGTACAATGAAGAGTACATGTAACCCTATGGAGAAATTAACAAGGAGATTACACAGATTTAATGCTACATATTATGCTTTCAGAGGCTGCAAATTGTGACACAATTACACAAAAACAGTCCAACCTGCTCCACAGGGAGTCACCTGCTTTTGGTAAAAGGTTGGCCAATAAGCTTAAAATGCTAAGATATTCAACATAAATATGTCCAGAAATAGTGAGATACTTCAGTTTGTGAGGTGACAATTGATCATTAAAATTAAAAGTGCACGACTCGGGAACATCATTATTAAATGAACTCATGAAAAAGCATGATGAGCTAAGGGGAACAACTCTAACTTTACAACATAAAATTCAGGACTGTAAACAGACCAATTATGATATAATATACCTTTTTAACTCAAAATTTGTACTGTATAAAACATAATTAGGAGAATAACTGTACAGTCAAAACTTATGAATTAAAATTTTATAACTTGATGACTTGGGTATAATTTTGACTTGTTATACATGTATTACAATTAAAGTACATGTACTAATGCATAACTGGATGATACATTTCACTGTGGTCTTGCAGACTTGCAGTTAAAGAGCTTAGACTGTAAATCAATTTTCTTTCGTGGATATTAAATTTCACAATTCCTGTTTCAAAACATGTTGGTGGAGATAAACTTTCACGTATTAACCTGTATCGCATAATTCGCTGAAATAAGTCACATGTGTATGAAAGTTGGTTTACAGTAATACTTAACTTATTTATAGAAAAATAATTTACATTAAATCAGGGCTCCACATTAACCATTGCATTAACCAAGTCAGTTATGTATTTGACTTGCCCGACTGGGCAGGTGGAGATTTTTGTAACATGTCATTAATTTGATACTTGTTTAGGTTGATGTATAGTTGATATCAGTAATTAAAATAAACTTGCAATAAAATCTGAAATTTGAAGCTGTCTGCACAGATTTCCTGGGGTGTTACTATAGGTCAGGAGGGTTGTCACCAATTATATTTTGGCTGACTGAACAGCAGGAACAATTTATTGCATTTTATCTTAACAAAATATTCTGTTGCAAAAATTGCTATTTACAACTGTAACAGTGTATCATTAAATATGATTATTTAATGGGACAGTTTGAGGTACCCAAGGATTTGAAAATGTACTGTCTAGTGACTACAGTATGCACATATTAATTTGACAAAATTGGGCAAAGGTAGGTTTTTGTGGTCACCTGCCCGACAGGGCAAGTCCTTAAAAAAGTTAATGTCGATCCCTGTAAATCTCAGAAAACTTAAACCCTAAATACAGAAAATCAAAGACCAAAATTAAAGTTTGAAAATAAAACTGTAAATGTCATCTAAAAGAAACCAATACCTTTTTCGTATTTTCTTTTAAAGTTTGAAAATAAAACTGTAAATGTCATCTAAAAGAAACCAATACCTTTTTCGTATTTTCATTTTGATCTAAGAAGAAATTGGTATAAAAGACAAAAATTTCTTTAAGACGTATACCTCCATACTTCACATTTCAAAAAGGGATACAGACATGGATAACAATATATATTTATACTGTATGCCCCCCCCCCCCCAACCCCATTTCGTGGAGGACAAAATAATTGTTCTTACCTTTTTATCGACGATAACGACAGCTGGTAATTTGACATCTATAGGATAACCTGGGACTAATCTTTGTAAGAACACAGAATGATGTTTTATATCCATCACATGTAAATTCAGAGTTCTATTACTGCTACAGTGTAATCCATACACGGAATCCGCATCAAAACGGCTGAAGTCGTTTATAAAATTAAACGGAGACGTCAAATCCTGTTCTTCCTGCAATTTTAACTTCTTGCATTTAAGGCCTTGGAAGATATAATTGCTTTTGGCTATAAAAGAATCTGTTGTTTTTCTAGAAGAACACTTATCGTTTGACAACACGTTGTAGCTACACTCTTTACAACACAACGTCCGGTACTCATTTGCGTTATAATTTTGACCAGTATTTAGACACTGTGGCGGAGAATGGGGGAGACCCGTAAACATGGCTCCAACTGAAAGACTTGTGGGTGTATCAAACAGACATAAAGGCGTGCTCTCCTCCAGGGAGGGCGTTGTTTTCACATGTTTACAATATTCACACACGGTGCGAGAATCCTCCCGGCTGTATTCTTTACCATATGTAGTCACTAAAGAGACACAGCAATTTTTATCATTAGTTGGAGGCATGTACAATGTGTTTTTATACAATTGTTTGTTGATGCATTCATCTGTCTGCTTCAAGTGTGCCTCCAAATTTTCCACTCGTCGTCGTATACTCAACTCGACAGCATCACGTATGAAAAGGCTATTGTTACAGTTCATGTAATGTAAAGCAACTTCACGAACCTGAAACATCAATTGATATTCTTTTTTCAACTCATGAAAATTATTGACCAGAGAGTTGAAAAGAAAAACAATTGATACAACAATTTATAAATCAATTTTGAATGATACACAATAATTTTTTGATATACAAGAGAGCAGCTTTTGGTCCATTTTATTTTTCTGATCACAATAAATCATATTCATGTAGCAACTTCAAGATATATATTTTTTGATAGAACAAATTAAAGTCTTACAGGAGATACATGACATGTATTTTTAATGAAAACATTATTGAAGTCAGAATGAACAATGCATTTGTAAGGAACTCTGAATAACTATTGAATAGAAAGTACAGATTACAACAGCTTACATATTAGGCCATAATTTTGCATTCATTACTTATTATAATAACATGAATTCTGGTTTTTATCATGGGAACTTCAGAAAAGATGTTTTAAGTAAAGGGGACGTGACTCTGTCAAATAGAAACCTAAATTGACCTATCCCTGCATTTATTTAACCTGAAGCTTGTTAGCTGTTACCAAGTTGGGCACACAAGCACTGTCAAATACACAGGCTACTTTACCATGTTGTAATAGTAAGCATCTGTATGTAGCTGGTTTACTGGAGTGAACACAATCACGGCCGGTCCGCTGTTGAAGGCCGACGATAAATGCAGTGTCTTATGACCAGGGGGAGACAACCATTTCACAAGAGGCTAAAAGAAGGATAAAAACCTAAATAAAAATATATTACACTGTAGATTCTCATGCTGGTTACCATTTTAATGTCCTACCCTGTAAAATGTTTATGAATTATTTTATATAATTTAAAATCAAAATCAATGTAAAAGACTGTATCTAATGATTTCATCAGCCACCACCATTCTAGTATTCGGTAGAGGTAAAGGGTTAGTAATAAACCTTATTTCTTTTACATCGATTACGAAAAAAGTTATGAAACTTATGCAAATCACTCTCGATAGCCCAGATGTAAGTGCGCATGGGGTCTTAGTGTGGGAGGAAACTGGAGTGCCTGTAGAAAACCCACATGATCGGGCAGGTGACCCCCAACCTTTTAACGTCCATGCTGAGGATCGAACCCTGGCCGTCTAGTTGAAAGGCGAGCGTCTTAACCACTACACCACCCGATCACCATGGGTTAGTGGTGGAGCGTCAGATATTTTATAATCAGATAGAGACTTAGAACAAGAAGTAGGAGGTACATGGTACAAAATCACAAGTCTTAACATGGCCACCAAAATCTAGAGGAGAAAGGGGGCTTAAGATAGGGCCAGTGGCTGGGGGCTAGTCCTAGAAAATCAAATGCCTTAAAACCTAACAGGCTAGTAGAGCTGGGCTAACTAGAATATTCTCATGGTTTTTAGCTGTCCAATTATTACCCAACATTTTTTGAATTATTTATTCTTACCTGCTGTTTGTAAGTTCCAATCCAATGGGCTATGTACTCAAATGTAAAGTTGTTGTTTTGTGGATAGAGCTAAAATTAAAAAAAATAAATGCATCAAACGTTTTTAAAATAAGATGAAGGAAGGCAAATTCTTGCAGGCATAACAAAGTGTACACAATTTAATGATACATTAAATAATTATATAGGTAATAAGTTTTTGACTGAAAGGCCCACTACCTTTACGAAATGGCTTTTGATTTTGAAGATGGGAATGTAAAACGAGATTGATAATTTTGTTGAGCCGCAAAAGATATTAACTTAACGTTAGTTCTACACTTCTAATTAGTTCTTAAAAAAATTAATCAAAATAAACTAAATATTAATTTTCATAACCCGGCTCATATTATGTTTCCGGCTGTCGTCCTAAATACTGCTTTTTAGATGAATATCACTGCACTAGACGATAAAACAGCGATATGAATCTTCACTGTATATATAAATTACGCAGGGATTATTTGCATTTGTTTGGTGTTGTAACCTTATCTTGGGCAATTGATATAAATTTTCTTTTGTTACTATTGTTTTTAAGAAACTTTTAATGTTTTGTTTCGGAAATAATGGTGGGCCTTTAAATTCACTGTTGATGCTTTTGGTTTTAAAATCATGGTCAGGATACTCTGTTAGAATCGCCAAAGACTTTAACCGAGGGAAGTACACATCTAGCTGTTTAACTTACCAACGTAGTGTTAGTCAGTCTGTGTAGAATTAGACTCTTGGTATGGTGTAAACCTAGTAGACTTGCTAGGCTTGGCTGTGTAATTATGGCTGAGCGGACTGGCTGATAAAAATCTGTAAATTCAGAGCATATACATAAAGATATATGAGAGTCCCAGAAACGAAGAGTTAGCACAATATATTACAAAACAGACACTGTAACCAGTTCATAGTCTATTCTCATGATCCACAGTGGTAAGTTACCTGGAGGCAATTACCTTTGTCCCAGACTACCACTTTTAGATACACTAAATAGATTTTGACGGTCTAATATAAACACCATATTATCATCTCACTGTATGATATTATCCAAAAGAGATGTTTACCTCTTTCTAACAGTCTCATAGCTGTCAGATAGAACTGTCTGTAACCTGGAGGTTGAGGTGAGGCATGGAAATCAAAGAATCCAATCATCACATTCTACAAAGACAAAAGCAACAGTCCATATCTGCTGACATGTAACACAATGGGAGATAACTCTAACATGAAATGATGAAAGTTCATATAGCTTTATTTTTTCCTTGTAACAAGAATTTCATATGACAATGTGTTTTATTATTTCACAATCATTATTTTATCAAAGCCCATGTATCTCTTTCATTCTCTAAATGATTAACGCTTAAAAGGTTTGCATCTGTCAACTAACGTCATATCTGGAATTAAACTCTTTGATCTGTTCTCGTGTGTGTAGTATCTTTAGAGGATAGAGGATATCTTCTGTAAACCGAATCATGTGATCAGCTGTGGGGATACCTACAACAACACATGGAAATCGAATGGTGAAGAATTTGCAAAATCAAAATGCACCAAACATACAAGAAAACAATTAAGTCAATAAGTCATTATTATCAATCAAATAAAAAACAAGAGATCCCAGAGGGATCTTGGCGCCCAACAAAGAATGATCTATGTCTGACAATGGAAAGAGGGATCTTTTCCCTGCTTTTCAAACTTGTTCAAACACACTACATATAAAATTTGAAACAGATCGCTATAGTACTTTCTAAGACATAGTGGTAACAAACTTCAACAATGAAATCTAAGATGGCGGCCGGTTTGCCATCTTGTTTACCAATCAGTGCCGAAAGGCATTATGGATCAGTCCTTAAATGTACTATGCACAACTAGGGTACAAGGGGAAACTATGCATGGAATTTGAGAAAGATCCCTTCAGTACTTTTTGAGAAATATTGATAACAAACTTTAACTATCAAAATCCAAGATGGCTGCCTGGCGGCCATCTTGTTCACCGATCGGTCCCAAAATGCAACATGCACAACTAGGGCCCTAGGGGAACCTATATATGAAATTTGAGAAAGATCCCTTCAGTACTTTTTGAGAAATAGCGGTAACAAACTTTAACTATCAAAATCCAAGATGGCCGCCTGTCGGCCATCTTGTTCACCGATCGGCCCCAAAATGCAATATGCACAACAAGGGTCCTAGGGGAACCGACATATGAGATTTGAGAAAGATCCCTTCAGTACTTTTTGAGAAATAGCAGTAACAAACTTTAACTATCAAAATCCAAGATGACCGCCTATCGGCCATCTTGTTCAACGATCGGTACCAAAATGCAACATGCACAACTAGGGCCCTAGGGGAACCTATATATGAAATTTGAGAAAGATCCCTTCAGTACTTTTTGAGAAATAGCGGTAACAAACTTTAACTAACAAAATCCAAGATGGCTGCCTGGCGGCCATCTTGTTCACCGATCGGTCCCAAAATGCAATATGCACAACTAGGGCCCTAGGGGAACCGACATATGAGATTTGAGAAAGATCCCTTCAGTACTTTTTGAGAAATAGCAGTAACAAACTTTAACTATCAAATCCAAGATGACCGCCTATCGGCCATCTTGTTCAACGATCGGTACCCAAAATGCAACATGCACAACTAGGGCCCTAGGGGAACCTATATATGAAATTTGAGAAAGATCCCTTCAGTACTTTTTGAGAAATAGCGGTAACAAACTTTAACTATCAAAATCCAAGATGGCCGCCTGTCGGCCATCTTGTTCACCGATCGGTCCCAAAATGCAACATGCACAACTAGGGCCCTAGGGGAACCTATATATGAAATTTGAGAAAGATCCCTTCAGTACTTTTTGAGAAATAGCGGTAACAAACTTTAACTATCAAATTACAAGATGGCCGCCTGTCGGCCATCTTGTTCACCGATCGGTCCCAAAATGCAACATGCACAACTAGGGCCCTAGGGGAACCTATATATGAAATTTGAGAAAGATCCCTTCAATACTTTTTGAGAAATAGCGGTAACAAACTTTAACTATCAAAATCCAAGATGGCCGCCTCTCCGCCATCTTGTTCATCGATCGGTCCCAAAATGTAATATGCACAACTAGGGTCCTAGGGGAACCTGTATATGAAATTTGAGAAAGATCCCTTCAGCACTTTTTGAGAAATAGCGGTAACAAACTTTAACTATCAAAATCAAAGATGGTCGCCTGTCGGCCATCTTGTTGACCGATCGGTCCCAAAATGCAATATGCACAACGAGGGTCCTAAGGGAACCGACATATGAAATTTGAGAAAGATCCCTTCAGTACTTTCTGAGAAATAGCGGTAACAAGAATTGTTAACGGACGGACGGACGGAAGGAAGGACAGACGGAAGGATGGACGGACGGAAGGAAGGAAGGACAGACGGAAGGATGGACGGACGGACGACCAACCACGGACGAAAGGCGATTTGAATAGCCCACCATCTGATGATGGTGGGCTAAAAATATGTAAAGCTGGCATTCTGTAAAAATATTATTCATTCCTTTATTAATGATACTGTACTGTAATGCAAATTTCTTTTGTATGAGATTTCACTTTTGTGAATCATATGTCAGCAATCCAAATTTGTAAAAAATTTATCTCACCATGGGAATATCAATCTGAACTAAACTTATGTTAAATGAAAACACTAAATAAGTAAAGAATGTCTATCAACAGTAGAATAATCAACTGAAGATCATTCCTAATGATAATCAACTTTGGTTATGATCATCTATTCCCAATTTGCATATTACAGAGTTATCTGCACTTGCGGGTAGGTACTGATTGTGACATCATGTGTTTGAGAGCATACCTACCTGCAAGGGAGCTAACTCTGTAATATGCATAGACGGAATAGGGAAATTGTATAAAAAATTCTAATGTAATATACTCTACCATATTTGAGGCCTTGATTTTACTTCCGTTGACATAAATATTTAATAACTAAGACAAAGTGAAAAGTCTTAAATAGGCATAGCCACTGTGGATCAAATCAAGAAATTTGAAAGTTATTGATTCTGTTATATCTTATTTTCATTACGGTACCTGTGAATTTAAATCCGTCCAGATTTGTGTGGTAAATAAACAGCTCTGGGTAACTCAAGAGCTTGTAGCTTGATTTACATTCTCCATTGGGCCACCAGCAGTTGACAGCGACAAAGCGAACCTACATCAAGATGGAGAAAATCAAATGTTCAAATCTGCAATATAAAATCTTTTGTCATATATATGTACGGGTGTATATTAACCTGTCAGCAGTAGGTAAGTGTTTCAGACTAATTTCAAAATCTTTAGATGACATTTTGGGGTTTTACAAAATTTTGTAAGGACATTCTCTACTGGAATTATTAAGGATATTCAAAAACTTGAGGACATTTCAGAAGAGTATCATGTACTCTCAATCTGGTGTTGTCAGTTACCAAGTTGAAACAATAGAAGTTATGTGTTACTAATTACTTTGAACAGCTCAAAGATGTGTCTGAGCCAGATGTAGCGGTTAAGCTGTTACCTGCTGTTCATTAGTGTTTTTTCCTCTCTTGGATTTCTGGTTTTCCTCCAGTACAAAACTGATGTCTTTGAAACTGTTTATGGGATGTAATACCCCATAACATTTGTGTGCTACTTATTAGTATCTCCAGTGGTGATGGAACATAACTCTTTGTAATCCTCTCACTGAAATAATTTTAGCACGGTATATCATCATTCTATCACTAAATCACCAATGGAAACAAACCTGGTTTTGGTATAAACATCTATAAACTACCCAGGGTCCTGTGCATCTTATTCATGGAAAGATATAAATATATACATATAATGAAATATTTATCTACATACAGACTATTTTGATGAAAAACTTACCCTGTTTTGAAAATATTTGGCTGCTTCAGAAAATTCGTCTCGTACTTGTCTTGACTTTGAACACCATGGTGCATAATACATCACAAAAATAATTTCTTCTTTGTTAAGAAGATTTGTGATGGGGTTTAGGTTTCCGTATGGAAAATCCAGAACTGCTGAACCAGCTGGAAAAAATCTTTCTGGAGGCTTCGGAGGTATCACCATCTGTTTTCCTTTGAAGCTGAAAAGAGTAATGAGTAATTTTTACTAATTATCAAAACTTCATGAAAATTCAATTAATATTCACAGGGTTGATAATTGTTGATTATGGTATGTATATACATCAATAGGTCTGAAATAATGGCCACTGCATTTCCTTCTCCAGTGTTAGCTGTTACAAAACTTAAACTAACACGCTGACACTAAGTAATTAACAAATTATGTCCTAATTATTTAGATTGTAACAATTTAGTATCCAATATTCAGGAAAAGAAGACTAGATCAGCCACTACAGGGAAATATTTATTACCTAGATTTAAAACAGAAAAATTTAAGAGTTCATTGAAGTATAGTGGACCATCACTATGGAATGATCTTCCAGAAAGTGTTTCTAAAAATACAAAACTCTCCAAATTCAAATACGAATGCAAAAAACACTTCCTACATGTATCCCAATAATCACTGTTTCATTTAATTTGCTTAATACCTATTTTAGTAAACCCAGCACTTTTTGTTCTTTTATCGTCTTAGTAAACTATCGTTAATTAATCATATAAAATCAATTTTAATACATGCTATAATAGCATATATTCTGTCAATTTTTATTCATTTGTCATATTGGCATATATGTATGTTAGACACTAATTCATAAGTTACATGTTTTTATTTTTCAATATTTTTATGCACCATGAGCTTTATGAGTGCCTTTATAATTTTAATACTATTTTCTGTGATAATCTGGCTGTGCAGATATCCATTAAAATAATACATGCAACGCTGTAATATGTATTGTCTATGATATATTCCATGTTGTAAATATTGTATATTTTTATGTCGACCACTTGGAAGACAAGTCTCTGACTCAAAGTGTTATGACTCGATTATTATTTTATTATCTGCGTCAGCTAGGTGTCCTGCGTGCCAAACTAAATCCAATCTTGTACATGTGTATTTGTATTAAGATTTCTACTTTCGCTAATGAAACAAGGAAATACTTGCAAATATTCTAAATTAATTCTGCCGAAACCAGATGGATTTCACCTCTGATGGCAAAATTTAAAAAATTTTTAAGCGATGTTGATAGCCCAGTATTGTGCCCAAAGTATTCGGTCAAAATGGTGGCATGTTTACTTATAAATGTACTTAAAACATAGGGGAAAAAATGTCGATGGGTGTTAAAAATATGATCGTAGGGATGTTTAGGAGTGGATATTCAGGAAGAAAGATAGGTCTGATGCTAAAAATACCCAAGTCTACAGTTATAGACATTGTAAACAAATTTTGTACGTTTGGTTCAGTGAACAACAGGCCGAGAAGCAAACGGCCAAGGTTTGTAAATTTGATTTAGATTGAAAAGACATCTTACAAAATACTGAAGGAAGTGTGTTATATCATTGCAATCGAGTGTGTAGTATTTAAGTAAAAAGATAATTTGAAAATCATTTGGTTTTTACCCAGGGATCAATCTAGGTTTTGGGGGGACCTACCCTTTTTCAAAATTGGGAAAAAGTTTGGCGAAATATAGTAAAATTTCAACTTCTTATTTTGGTCTAAAATCATATTCATTTTGACGAAAAAGTGCTGTAAAACGACTAATTTTATTTTTAGATATAGTAAAGCAATATTTTAAGCTCAATAATGAAAAATTTTAGTTTATCATAAAATATGCAGTTGCTGTATCATAAATATGAAGAAATTTGTCGCCATGATCGATACTGTTTACATTTACTTGGCTAGTAGGTATAATTTAAGTCTTTTAAAAATTATTAATTAGGCCACTCTGTAAAAAAAATCCCCATTTGAAGCTAAAAAATGACCGGTTTTGAAACATAATTCCCCCTGTGACTTATTTTTTAGACTTTTGTTTGCAAATTTCTTCATATTTATGATACACATACTGCATATTTTATGTTAAACTAAAAATTTTCATTATTGAGCTTAAAATATTGCTTTACTAAATCATTAGGCCTAGCCAGTTGACTCTAATGTAGATCTTCAGCGTTTCATGCATGCATGATTTCTGATCTAGTAGAAGGGGTTAGGGTGTTAGCTAGGGAAAGGGTGGCTGCAGAGCCCGCGCCTTGTTGATTTAAAACACCCTAGCCAGAACACTGCCACATGTTATGTTCTCAGATATTAGGAATACGATACATTCGACATCAGCAAAACTAATATCGATAACATTTCTTCTGATATGTTGAAATGTTTCATTAGTCGATTTTATCGGACGAAGTCGAGGAAAAGTTACCTGCTGCAGATATGTATAAGCAGAATCAACGTGACACCAATCACAGTGACCGTCATGTTTGGGTGTTTCATCATCGTCTTGTAAACACCATGTGTTCGATACAGTAAGCCCTTACGTTGCACCTCTGATGTTGTAGTCGCCATCGAACATAAACCACGTCGACTTCACGTTCCAAACGAGACTTAGCATCACTGAAAGTAGCACTTTCCATTATTCGGTAAGGTCAAAATTTTACATCAATATCAGGCTAGTCTCCATATGTGTGCATATTATCGATAAGACAAATTCAGACAAATAACTACTCGTTATACGATCATTTAGAATTAATCTTCAATTATCGCTTGCAGCTTACGATGCAGATCATATCCACACGCCATTTCAATCGCAACAGCCATCTTGTGACGAGCAAACATTCTGGGGAAAGGATGTACGAGTTGTCTATCTTGGGGCACTGATTTGTTGGATGTCTAGGTCCATGTCTAGATCTACTTTACAACTAAAACCGATTTTCTCATTGGCCATTTTTGTTTGCAATTAAGCACTTATGCACATGCCACTATTTTTAAATATCATAATCGTTAACATAAAAATATTTTGTTTGCAAACTGTGCTAATCATATGTTTCTGCAAAAACTGAAAAGGTTTGCAAATATTTTTTTGGTCATATCAAAGACTTTTTACAAGATACAAGAAAACCTGTTCAGGCGCGGATCCAAGGGGGGGGGGGGGGACCCGGCGTACGCCCCCCCCCCCCCCCCACTAAAATAGGAGAGAGAAAAAAAAAAGAAAAAGGAAAAAGAAGGGAAAAAGAAAGAGGGGAAGGAAGGAAAAGATGGAAGAAAGAAAAAAAAAGAGGGAGAAAGGGAAAAAATTAAGGAATTAGATAAAGAGTGAGAATTAGACAGAAAACTCCATTTCCTACCTTTTACCGTTTGATGTTATCATTTTAAAATCTAAATGTATTCGACTTTGTGGTACATACATGCATGAACATACTTGTATCCAGGCACAATGGAATAATTATATTTTTTTTTTCGTGTAAGTTAAGGTTTTATCTCCATCGCTTAAAAGGTACAATGTAAATCCCTTCAAGTATTTACTTTTTCCAAAAAAAAAAACCCGATAAAATCCCAATATATTAGATAATTTATTGTCATTAATATTCAATATTAACAGGTTATATCTCGATATCCTTAGCAATAAAAGAAAAGGGGGAGGGGGTGGGTGGAAGGAATTGTAGCTGACCATGAGTCTTCGCTGGTTGACTATATACCATGCCCTTCGTTTTCCAGGTTGTAAATGGTATATTTCACATTTTTGAATCAGCATTAAAGTCCTGTATTAAATCCGACTATCAATTCACAAATGTGTGCGTACTTTCAAAACGCCAGTTACAAGATCACTACTGACGCCGAATGCTTCTAGAAGCATTTTATTTGTCCTAAGAAAATGTGTGTAAAGAAAAAAGTGGAATGCGACAGAAAATGAGAGCTTCTAGGGTCTGGGTGCACCCCATGGCCAGATGCCTTCGTTTTTTGTTTCAATAAAAACATATCTTAACGATAATGTTACAAGATAGGCAAACGATGTTAAAAAAATTAATGCACATGACAAAAGGCTCCCTATTAGAAAACAGGATGATAGCAATGGTTCCTGGCACCGTATGGCCATAGACAAGACCACTAGCCTTCTTTTCTTTCGTTGTCCAATACACGAATAATGAAGATTGTGTGTAAGTTAGGGAAAATGAATTATCTAATCTGACAGATAATGTATAAAAATAAAAGCTTATATCGTTAAAAAGTTCACATACACTTTCATTAGTCCTATAAAAACCTTCAATAGGCGACCCCTAGCTGCAATATTGTAGCTCAAAAGACTTTTAGACTGAAAATGGTGTCTTCTTTAGAGCTAAAATTGTTCCCTATTACTTCAAAACCTTCAAAAAAGTATGAAAAACTGTGCCCGAGTGATTTTCGGAGGCAGTGCTCCACTACGATACATAGGGACCAATTCGTATACGGCCTAAAGGCATAGTAGTCCGGGTACGTATATTCGTTTTAGGCGGCCCCCAGACCCCCATCCTTTTCTTTGCTTCGTGCCTCTGTGAAAAGATATTCTGATTTTAGGCAGTGCAATTCTGTAACTTTATATTCAAAATCTGACATTAGACGTCAAACATAATAAACGAACATTTTTACATGGCTTCAATTATTTTTTGGAAAAAGTGTACATTTATTCGAGGGCTTCTGGGGGCCTAGGCGGCCCCCACCCAGACCCCCGCCCTTCTTCGCTTTATGTCCATATAAATATTAAGATTTTGATATTGCAATTCTGTAAGTAAAAAAAATAAATCAAAACTTCAAATAAAAAATATGACACTTGACACGAAAACCATAAATAAACATCCTTAAATGGCTTCAATTATTTTCTGGAAAATGTGTTCATGAAATCCTCAGAATGCAGGATTCTGCACCATTTGTTCGAGAGCTTCTGGGGGCCGCCTAGTCCCCCAGACCCCTCGCCTGATTTGCTTTGTCCCACGCCCCCTCTAACCTCAAAACCTAAATCCGCCCCTGATACAAGAAAACCTGTTTATTGTCTTATACATTAAATGGAATAACATTAGCTCTGTAGAGCTATTCTCACGACAAACAGTTATTTACATCTATATTGTACTGACCACCTTCATCAATTGGAGTGAATGTAAACAAAATAGGCAGAAAGGATTGCTGATTTGAATGTTGTAGTTGAAGGGTTTGAGAGAATTTGTGGTTGTAAGGAATTCCAATCTGTTATGGTTCTAGGAAAAAATGAATATTTACGTGTTTGTGTTCTACACGAGGGAGTCTGATACATTGTAGAAGTGTCGTGTGTTGCGTACTGGAGGAGCGAGTAAGTCTTTTCTAATGTTTATTTTATTATGTGTTATTTTATGAAGCATGGTTAGTCGCATGCTTTCCTACGGTGTTCTAGAGAGCGCCAGTTTAGATGTTGTATCATGTCACCAACACTGGAGGTGTTTCTGTGTTTGTTGGTGACAAATCTTGCTGCTCTCCATTGTACCATTTCAATTTTACTGATGTCTGATTTATATATAAGGGTCCCATACTGAGCAGGCATACTCTAGTCAGTGATGGTCTAACAAGGGTCTTATAGGCCTGTTCTTTAATAGAGGTAGAGCCGATCTTAAGGTTTCTACGGAGAAAGCCCAGGGTGGAGTTGGCTTTCCACAAATGTTGGCTATATGGGATTCCCATTTCAGGTTTGATTGAATTGTAATGCCTAGATATTTGGCTTTGTCTACATGTAATTCTTTCTGGTGTAGGATGCATTTGTGATGAATGGCCTGTTTGTATTTTTTATTGATAGGATGTTGCATTTGTCTGGGTGGAATGACATTTCCCAAGACTTCTCCCATTCAGCAAGTTTATTAAGGTCTTCTTGTAGACAATTAACATCATGTGTGGATGTTATCGTCATGTATGCAATAATGGTGTCATCTGCAAAAAGGCGTACGGTGGAACTAAGGCCAGTTGGGATGTCATTGGTGTAAAATAAGAAGAGGGAAGGACCTAAGACTGAGCCTTGAGGGACTCCAGACTTGACATCTACGTAACCAGAATTTTCTATGATCTAGATGTAGATAGATGTAGATGACGTTATTTGTCGACATATCCAAATAAGGTGTAGTAATATCATCATAAGCAAACAGACACTCGTTGATATTCAAAAATCTGAATTACATAAAGTAGGTACAAATACTTAAAATGTAACAAATCATTTTAACTATAAACAACTATTCCATGCATGCCTACTTACCGAACGTCTTTTTAAATCTAGATTTCTATAGGTACTTAAACAACAAACCATTATTACCAAGTTCAAGTCCGGCCTAGGTGCGTTAACGTTAATTCTACCGAAATCACTCAAGGGTTCTCGTACGGCAAGATATACAATGTACCACTAGACAAAAGACAAATATGATTACAATATTGACTAGGGTCAAATAAGTAATATCAACAGGATTTTCCTGATGACACGGGACTCCATCAAACGTAAGTCTGTAGGATACGAATTACTTCAAATGGTAAATATGGGACAAAGTAGTAATTCCAACTGTGTGGACAAAAATTTGTCAAATTTTCAAGGCGATCTGGCCCTTTTATCAAGACACACAAAACGAACACGATTACATAATATAACACGAACAGTAAAACGGGACAATGAAAGAAGACAGATATTTAACAGCACAATGGAGCGCAATTAACTCTTCGGAAAGTGGCAGCCGAAGGCCGGATCTACCATGAAGTAGCCATGCTGTTCGACAGAACACTACGGTGGCTGGCCATAGAGAGCGTGTCACATGTGACGTCGAATGTGTGTTCTATGGTAAAAGGGGGCCGCGGTGGCCGAGTGGTTAAGATGTACCGACATATTACCACATGTCCTCCACGTCTGGGTCGCGAGTTCGAATCCCATGTGGGGCAGTTACCAGGTACTGACCGCTGGTCGGTGGTTTTTCTCCGGGTACTCCGGCTTTCCTCCACCAACAAACCTGGCACGTCCTTAAATGACCCTGGCTGTTAATAGGACGTTAAACTAATCAAACCTCTATGGTAAAACCTAGCTAGCTAGCTGACGACGAAAACGAGACATCAAATTAAAAAAACCTTTCGGTCGCCAAAGTCACCATTTTTCACGCACCGCACAAAACAGCTTTGCTATGGTTATTCACAAAAAAACTTATGTCAATATCGATATTATTTTATTCTGTCGGTATTATTTATGAAAATTATTAAATTCTGATTCAAATTAGATGAGATAATAACCGAGAATGTGGGAAATGTACTGATGTAAGTTTTCTTTACCGTTTTCGACATTTTTAAATAAAATGGCTTAGTTTGTAAGATCTGCTTTTAATTTGAATGCAAGACACTCTGTGGCTTAACAGAAACATATATAAGATAAAAGAAAAGAAAAAAAATGAATGTGATGTTGAAAAGTTTTAATTATGAATTATTTAAAGATGCTCCACCGCAGACAAACGGTGTTTTTTCTCTATCAAATATAGGAGCAGGCGATTTAGTATTTTTCTTCGGTTACAAAAGTTACTTACTTTACCCCATTACCACTATAGAAAAGTTTAAGTTTCTCATTTCACTTCAAGATATAATATATCAAAAATTATTTTTTGCATCCCAAAAAAATTCCGTGGCACTATATCTTATATAGAATGAAGTACTGATTGCGCATGCACCAAAAGCAAAATAAATCATTTCGTATTATTTTTTGTATTAATTAGACATACATATACACGATTAAACACCTATTCTAGTTCAAATGATGAGTATCGTTTATGGTCCGTCGGCGGTGGAGCATCTTTAAATGAAAGGATGGGGTATAACTTTGGGCCGTTTTACGGATCAATGACAAGCAAAATATTTTGCATGAAGATACCTTACGGTCAGCTGCATATTGTATGCTAATCAGAATATCCGATTTTTTTTCTGGGCTCATGGTTATTTTAGGGGTCAAAGGTCAAAGGGTGAAAATGAGCATTTTCATTGATGAAGTCCGCATTAATTAAATATTTGAACAGAGATGATATTTTTTTGCAGTGTTTTCCTGCAAATCGTGGGTGACCTGGTTTAGTATCTCTTCTATTCTAACATTAAAAGATTTTTCAACGATTTGTTTGCTTGAGATTGATGTTTAGCACTGTAAATGGGTCTTGACATAATCTGCTGAAGATGATTACATCTTAGGGTCACATTGATTTGGTCACGTGCATAAATTAGGTCAAATTCAATAAATGGTAATTATGGTATGATCTGTCCACTAAGCATCCGTTGTTTTCCCATGTTTACTTTAAAGCAGAATTTAAAATCATTTAGTTTTGTTTTATGAGCTACTTTCAAGCAACGTCTTCACTAAAGGTAGGGTGTTAAAATTGTGCGTGCTGTCACACTGTATGATCATGAAAGGCAATTAAATTCGGAATCTTAATTTCGTGGTTACCTAGATGAAAATATCTTCAATTTTTAATCCCTTCAAAGCTTTGGAGTTAGAGTCATGTTTAGCACTTTGTATTTTGTCTCGATCTACTTTCAGATGATTACTTTCTTAGGTCGAAATGTAGAAAAATAGTTATAAACGCTTGATTTTAGATCTCTTTCCAACCTGAACCATCACAACTTTACAAGGCGGGTTCAGATAATTAAAAACAATGTAAATTGCTGTGCTATATGGCGAAATATACCCCCATTTTGACCAACATTTCAAGCATCGAGTGCGATGGAGGTGCCAGCCACAATTTATAAATCTCAATAAGAATGCCTCGCGCAAACTATGAGCTATGTTAAAAACATAACTTTCAGAGAAGAATTCGTCATATTTGCGATATGATTAAATTAAAACACTTGAAATATGAAGTAACAACATAGAACAAATTGAAGCCACAGTTTTATTACACTGTAGGCTATCGTCGATTTCCCTAGCAGCCGCGGGATAACCCTGTCTAGAAGGATAAAATGAGAGCAAGAAAGTTTGGTGTATCGCATAAGAGTAGGAAACATGATATTGTATTTAAATATTATGTACATTTACAATAAAATTAATTTCAAATTGATTTCTTGTGAACTTTAGTCATTTCAACAGGTATAACAAAACCCTTTGTCATACCCCTATGAAATAGTTTCTATATAAAATCTATTGACAAAATTGCCAATAAATGAACTGTTCCGCCAACGGTCCAAAGAACTATTAAAATCGACTGTGAAAATGTGCTGTTGGAACGGAGTGACGTCACAATAGGGTATAACAAAACAGTTATCGACTGGGTTTTCGGGCAACAGATGATTTGTTGGACTCTCACACAAACTGTTGCCCTCGGATAACAGTTCGTCTTCGAGTCCAACAAATCATCTGCTGGCCTCAACCCCAGTCAACAACGGTATATTAGCTTACGCGTTGTAAAAGTAAATTATCCATCATTTGAACCTGTTATCGATGTCGTTTGGAAATTGAAGCCCATACAATAGCAGATAAGAAACACATTTTACCAAGTTCTATGTCCTGTAATGTCTAAATGATCCTCCTGATACTAAACAGATACAAATTGTTATCATGGCAATCTAGAAACGAGCCCAAAAGGAATTTTCCAAAGTTTCGGTTGCATTCTTCCTTTGATCCCTTGCTGTATATGTTTTATTTGGAAATGAAAACAAACCAAACGCTAGAAGAAAACTGGCAGTTATTATTCTAGAATGATATGTGAATTGGAGCCATTCTGATATCCCTTATTGATAACCACACAACAGTACAAATATAAATAGTAACATTTTAAGAATAACTATCTGGAATTTGATTATGACTGAATGCTGTACTGCATGCTACTCAAAATATATTTACCTATATCTCTTATGTGTATAAATTTGTAGTAAACATTCCAAAGGTAGATACATCTGCATATTAAATAATAATACATAGATAGAAATTAAAAAAAAACATGTACACAATTAATCGCATATGATATACCAGGGCCTTAAAACAAAACATAAAGAGAAACATCGTACAAAAAATGTCGGGAAACAATACACTCAATCCGTTTTTTAAGTTTTGAGCAAAATAATAGAAAGAGATTTCAAAAAATTGAAAAATATGACATACTGTAATCAACTAACAACACTATGAGGAGAACTCTTTGTGCTATGACAAGTTCAACAAAAGTTTACTCATAAATTTGTTTTGGTATCACATTGCTGCTATATGTAATGAAACTGATACTTTCTGGGTCCTCACATGTAGTTTTATTGTAGGTCTTTGTAGAAACTTTATTTCTGACTCGTGGTAGACAAACGGACTCTAAACTGTTAATGTCAGGTGATGATTCTCCTTATAATCTATAAACAGCACTTGATGCGCTATGAAAGCTATCCTTTATGCCACAGGGACTCTCTTTCATAGAATTTGAATGGTACATGAAAGATGACCACGAGGTGCATAGAAGTGACCAATCTTTTCTCCTTATATGGATGAGACAATGTTTTCCAATCAAGGACCAACGCATATAATATTGTTGCATACATTAGCATTGATAATATGCCTTAAATCATCAAAGTTTTTAAGTAATTTAAATTCAGTTTTTTATATAATGATATCCATGTGTGAACTCTTTCCGTTGTCAGTTATCCTACAGATATATCTACTTTTGAAATATTTAAACATTGAAGATAAAAATTGAAATTTGCAAGTTAGAGAAAATCTGATTAAAACAAAACCCACAATAGCAAATTTGTCAAAATGAGTGAAATAGTGGGAAAATATGACGTATCCAAATACTTCACCACGAAAATCCACACAACGAATAATTTAGGTGATAGCGTAATTTCTTGTGGCCTGTAACTGGACATTGACTTTTATGTTTACTGTCCATTTTATGAGTGGTGCGTGTTGTATCCGCCTGAACGATATGTGATATGTCGGAATAATGAGAGAGATGAATATATATATAGGCAAGAGATGGTAATTTTGCCTTTATCTGCGTCCCATCTTATAGGACGTACATACCTTTGTTTTCTGTTTCGATCTGGAGGATAAGAGAAATTAACATTCAGACAATAGACGAAAGATTCAGACGATAAGAACAGAAACAAACAAACAAAATGAAATGGTTGGCATTTTTCTGGGTTCTCTTGATTTTGATGACAGTTTGTATGTGTGAAGACATAGACTATTTAAATTTTCTTGACATATGCCGTCAACAATACCATTCATGTGAAAGTGGACCGAATAACATCTTCTGTAGTTGTGATAGTATGTGTCTTTATCGAGATAACTGTTGCTATGATGCTGCAGCTATTGCAGAGGGAAGGCGTGAAATGACTTACATACAACAAAAAAACATTCAAATGACAACATGTGTTGTCACTTCATTTAGGGAAGATGACATCCTAACTCAGGGTGCGTTCATGACATCTTCCTGTCCTGCGGCATGGAATGGCGACATAGATACAAGGAAAGGATGTGAGATGTCTTCAGAAACTGACATCCGTGACATTTTGCCTGTTGTTGATATTAACACTAACCTAACGTTCAAAAACCGCCTATGTGCACATTGTAATAATGTACAAACCTACATACCATGGTTATTAAAGACAAGCTGTTCGGCGGAGAGAAACAACCCATCTCTTTCTATTGTCAAGGATGTGATGACAAAAGTCAACAGTGACCAATGTAGCTACAGATTCATACCACCTAAAAATGTCACAGTACATTACTGTTTTCTGGATTTTAACTACACAATCATATCTGATGCTTCTGGACTTGACTACAACTCAACTTGTAGTAACCGTGTGGTTAGTCCTATTTATATTTATCTTGGTAATTCCAAAAACATGTCTTACTTCAGAAACGTACAATGTCTTATTGCTGCTATAGGTCCAAAGTATCAGGACCGTCTGGAATTTGTATACTGTATTAGTGCGATCACAAAATACCACGGTACATTGGAAACAACATTGAGCAGTCTTATAGATTTCTCGTCAGTCATTCAAAGACAAACAACTAAGTGTAAAGATGAAGAAATCTATTTATCTGACGAGGTAAGTACATACTGTAAGCAATTTGTTTTTGCATAACAAATTACACACTTGTAAATTACAAACCAAAATAAATAGCGGTAATATGATTTAAGGGCGAAAATGTAAAAAGAATATATATAAAGGCTATGGACAAGTTATTGTTAAATTCACTTTAGTTCCTACAATGTATTTTGAGTTCTTGCTTAATACTTGGGTTGTCAACGGTCAAACAGTTACCCAGTCGGAGGTCTGCTAACCGGTTTCAAAAATCTGAAACGGAATAATCAGATTTGTATATACATTTGTTTGCGTGTGTCATTATTTTGCAACGGGAAACCCTATCTTTATTTAAGTTCGACAGATGTAAAATGTATCTATTGAGACAATACCCAAGACGTATAAACACTTACCGCTAATGCAATAATTTATGCGACTAATGACTTGATATCTTGTTCGTTTTATACAAATATGTATGAAAACGATGATCTAAAGGTAGCCGTATGATGAGATTTCGTTCAACTCGTTGAAAATGTAGCGCATTATTATTAACATTATTACGTACATGTATGTTTAAATGTCAATTTCATCGATTTCATCGATTAACCGGTTACTCGATCGGAAGATATTCTAAGTAAGCGGTTAGTGAATTTTAACCGGTGTGACATTCCTACGTAATATATTTTGTGTATATAGTAATCTAAAAAGGCTACAGAACACGTGCTTTATTCAAATGTTTTAAACAAAACACACAAACAAAACTGTAAATAACACTATACATGTATATTACATTTGCTTGAAATCCGCATGAAATGCGAATAAATAATCACACACAAATATCAGTTTATCAACCGATCAAAGCAGGTTACTACATTTAATGTAATGCCCCGTGGTGTAAAACAAGAATTTTATATAAAAAAGTAAAACATCCAAGAGAAGATATTAAATGATATGAATTCAATGCTCTTTTCAGAAGTAGGTAAAGGACCATGGAAGTATTCAGTCGAGCTGCTATTTGTATTGTTAATTAGAGGACACGACGATATAATGTAAACTTATACAAAGATCTCTTTCTTGTAATGAAAATGAATCCTTTTATCGAAATAGAACTAAACTACCATACTATCAAACATGGAAGCGTATTGTAGAAGAAATTGACTTTTAATATAAACCATTATTTATTTCTTTCCTACATGCACGTTCATATCCTAAATAGGTGTATTGACAATTCATAAAATAATTAAGCTTAGAAAATTAGAAATGTCAGTCATATTAAATTTGCATTTACATCTATTTCAGACTGGCTGTCAGCGTTTGTACTGCCCCGTCCGTTCTGAACCATTTGCTGGGAAATGTGTCGACGTAAAGTATACAAGTGATGGTGTTATACTAGATCTATTGTTTCAAGTTCATTCATACCCATTTTCTAAAAGTGCATTGTTCTTTATGTTCAATTAGATTATACAGAGTTTCTTTACTGCTATAAGAATACAGACAGGTTTAGCTCTGATAACTAATTGGTCTTTTCTCAAATCTGAAAACCCTTTCATACAAGGAATACTAATGAATTCCACAGAGAAATGCTACATTATTGATATATACAATGTATTCGAAGCAACCATTGATCACGCTCTTGAATCAGAAATGTGGACCGCAAATTACTTCAGCAACTTTACCTTCATCGACACAGATGGAAGCATTGTGACACATATATCGAACACTGAGGATATTTCGTGTCAGACAAATGTTTCCTTTCACAACCCATTATTTCTTAAAGAGTTGATTTCAGTCGACAATGATTTACCATGTCCGGGAGTTAAACTACAACACAGTGGAAATGAATCTGATGTTGAAGGCAATATTGCTAATACGTCAAGCTTGCTCTTCAATCTAAATGGAATAAACATCTCACCATCTGATGTTGTATTTGCAAACGGAGATAACTTTTTGTGTGTAGAGACGTTTTTCTCGAAATACATGTATAACGCTACTTTCCAATCATATAATTTCTTTGATTGTTACAGAAGTTACATCAACATAGCATGTGCTTCTATTTCAATAATATGTATGTTGTATTGCCTGGTTCAGTATTGTGTTATTCCAATTTTCCGAGATGGAAAATCTGATCTGTTAGTTGTCCTACTATTGTTCCTAATTCTTGCCCAGACCTGCTTCTTGCTTTTGTCTAATTTGGCAGTTGGAGACCACGTTTGCGAATGGGTAGGAACCTTTCACCATTTTACGTGGTTATGCGCATTTTCGTTCATGTTTCTTGGTCCATATCGTTTAAATAGCGAGATCAGAGACCTTCAAACCTACACCAAGAGAGAGAGATTGGTTATCACAATCAAGTACATGTTAGTTGGAATTTCTTTGCCTACATTCGTAGTCATCTGATCAAAGTTGGAAACCTAATTCTATCTCCTACAGAGAAATGGTACGTTGGGCGTCTCTGTTTTATTTCACAGCCATATATTGTGCTGTTTGGATTCGTTGTCCCAATACTTTTGATTTTATGTGGAAACGTCGTCTTATTTATTTGTATAATTCGCTATATAACATCTACATCCAATTCTGTCAATTCAAATAAGTCCAACCTTTTGGTCTTCATCAAAATATCGACAGTAATGGGGTTTAGTTGGATAATCGGAATTGTTGGAATACTATCGCAGTCGGATGTTGTACTTCTAGTCTTTGAAGTCTTGTCAAATTTGCAGGGAACTTTTATTACAGTTTCCTTTTTGTGTAACAATCGTGTCTGGACATTTTACAAAGATTGGTTTCAGCGACTCAAAAATAATTCTAGGACAGAAAATGTACCCATTTAACTCACTCAAGTAACGAATTCGTTAGGTTGATTGCAAAGCTAATATTTGTTCTTCTGGAAATATTTTCAGTATTTTAAAATTGTTTTTTGATCCATTTATTTAAAAGTCTCAACTTGCGTGTTTTATCATTATAGTGTATTTTATTCTCTGTTAAATGAATGAGACTTCCTCTGTTGTTCGCCTAGACACGAAATTGACAGATTACACACAACACATTATCAATCCTGATAGATCTCGTCCGTAATGTCGACACTACATTCAAAAGTAAAGATAGAAAGGTTAAATGGTCCCTGTAACGCTTCTGTTAACGATACGTCAGATATCACGGGATGCCGACGCATCAGGAAGGAACAATCAATCTTCGGTCCATACACGGATCACTGCCATTTGAGCAATTTTACTAGAAAAGTGTTTGAACAATGTAAAAATGTATTTTTGAAAATGAAAAAGGAAACACACTTATAACAAAAAGCAAAATTAAATCAATCTAAAATAGTACTTACTTGTGATTGTATCATACAGATACAATGGTATTTTTATCCCCCGCCCAACGAAGTACAGAGGAGGAAAATGTGGGCATACAGTTCGGCCATGAAGCCAAGATGTCTGTAATTTCATTTCTCATATTTACAGTATTATTAGTAATTGCAAAGTGAGTTATACCGGTATGTTTCTATCTAAACATAGACATAGATAATAAAAAATAACATTTTTAGGATTTCAATAGTTTAATTCATCAAACCTGATGGTTTTCAATAGATTACAAAAGACAAAATTATGGGTTACAATTTACGCCCAAATAAATTTCCTATTGTTAACGGCACAGTACCTTTCGGAAACGGCTTTTAATTTTCAAAATGGGAAAGAAAACGAGATTGATTTTTTTATTTTCAAAACTCGGGTTGTATTAGGTTTCCCGCCATCGTTCGTATTACCGCGCGGTAGTCTTCTATCACTTCACCGAGCGGCAAAACAGCGACATTAATCTTCACTATTAAAGCATTTGTTTAATTATGCAGGAGATCTTATCTTGTATTTGTTTTGTGTTGTAATAATCTCATTTTATGCCATCGATATGTTCTCATGCTATCATCTGCCCTGCAGGTAGGGCGTTAGAATTGTACCTGCTGCCCCTATTGCATGATCGTAAAAGGCGACTAAATTTAGGATCTTATCTTTTCTCTTCTTCCTAACTGACTTTATCTTTCCTAATGCTTCCCTTGGCACCGCCTCACGTTTGGCCATGAGTTGAGCGTTCGACCCTACGAGGAAGGCTCTGGGTTGTGTCCCCTGGTCGAGACACACCAAAGTCTATAAAAATTGGTAATTTCTTCTCCTGCTTAGCGCTCATCATACAAGGAGTGGGACGACTGGTTCGCCAGTTGTCAGTATAATGTGACCGGGTGGGGTGTGTTGCTTGGTGTCTTCGGCGGCGGTGTGTATTGGAATCATCCATGATAATGATAGCAAGAATTTTGGTCGAACTCATAAGAGAAGGAAACCACGTTGGTTGTGTACATTTCCAATAAAACATTATCAATTATTTAACCTATGTAGTTTTGGCTTTTATTATGCTCCGGTAATAAAATATGGTCTTCCGTAAACGTTATCGATAACAAATGCTATCAAGACAACTTATATACGACGACGGACAGAACAGGATTAGAATAGTAGCATTACTTCAGACTTTGTCATAGTTCCACTATACAAGCAGACACAACACGAACATACCGCAGTCTCCCAGTACACTCACCTCGCACAGCATACACGCAACGCAGTACATACATGGGAGGCCGTCCTTACATTACCATAGCTGTTAATAGGACGTTAATAAATCAAACAAACAAATCAGACTTTGTCTCAGTTAAACTAAAAATCCTATTATGACAATTTATCAATAAGTTAAAAACGAATTTATCGAATTTTGTTGGTGTTATTCTATTGATCCCTAGATTCACACGTCTTATTTGGGAATGAAAACAAAACAAACATCAAGCGACAATATGGAATTTGTTTTTTTTCTTGAATATGAATTGGAGTCATTATGTATCTCCGTATTTATTAACATACTATAGTAACATTTTAATAATGAACATTTCATTATACTCTATCGCAGATAATATGAAAAGTGGCATGATATGGTCAATTTAATCAATCAAAAATGTCAAATTAGAAAGAATCAAATAAATCAGAATATTTTCAACATATTTTGTTACATATACACCGTTCGGTAAAACATTGCTATTTTTAGTTACAGAGTATTGGTGCTTTAGCGTAACCAAGCTACATTTAAAAACAATCAAACATAGGAAAGTTTGTAAAAAGGATTCTAGATATCAAAGAATTATTAATTGCAGTCAATTACATACATTTTATTCAACACAAGAATTCTACGGAAGTGTATGTGTCGCCTGCACAGCAGTTCAAACATTACAAAAAATGGTTATGCACAGTTGAAAATATTGTTAATAGTTAAGTAAAGTTATCAAGTCCCGTAACTCTTGCAAATATCGACAGAATTTGACCAGTATCAAATCCACCTGAGATCTTATTGAAATAAAGCAATATACATAATTTGGTTGGAATGGCATAATAAATACAAAAGTTATTGAGCAGTAACCAAGAAATTGTCTGGTTTGATGATTTTAAAGTCCCGTAACTCTTGCAAATATTGACGGATTTTGACCAGTATCAAACCCATTTTAGACCTCATTCATATAAAGCAATAAATCAAATTTGGTTCATATCGAACAAAAAATACTAATGTTATCGAGCGGAAACCATGGATTTATCTGTTTTGACGATTTTAAAGTACCGTAACTCTCGCAAATATTTACGGACTTTTGACCAGTATCGAAGCCATCTGTGATCTCATTGATATAAATCAATATGCCAAGTTTGGTTGGCGACGACGCCGCCACACTTATACCTGTGTGTCGCACTTGTGTTGCAGGCGACATAAAAAGTATCTGATGTTAGATATGTGACAAACAAGGTGGCAGCCATGTTTTGCTTTCTGATATAGAAATTTAATTAAATATAGTAATAAAATAAAACTAATTCAGTGAATAAATTAGGTTTAAGATTGTCTCTGCACCTGATTGTCAAAACCATTTTTAATAGTAACATCAAATTATATTATTCTAAAAGACATTGTCCCTTCATGATTTTTACAGAATTAGCAGAGAAAATATTAGCTCAGCAAATACAGTGTAAGCATCTAAGAGCATGATTTTTTTACCAGAAACAATTTAAATTAGATATGTCTTTTACAAAATTCGAGTAAGAAACGTATCATATCAGAAAAGAGCTACTAATAAAATAAGCAAATTCAAAAATAAAAGAGAGATTAAGGTAATATAACATATGTATCAGATTATCTGAAAAATTATGGATTTTAGTTTAATTGCGTAATTTTTCTCAATTTTGCATTTTACCGCGTAAAAATTCCCAATTCATTGGACCCTGGTCCCAAGTAAAATATTGTAGAAAAATCCGAAGTTGATAAATCTGCATGATAACTGGCAACGGAAAGAGATCATAAATCGGCGAGACATTAAATTCTTGTAAAAAGAGAAATTTCCCTTCATGATCTCTCATTATAAAGGTACAGAACTGAAATAATGCATACGTACAAATAATTAGTCATTTTTAATCATTCCAAAGCTAGATACATCTGCATAAATAATTATGCATCAAAAGAAATTAAAAAAATCCGTAAGTATAAATAATACTGCATAAATAGAAATAAAAAAAGAACAAACATCGTATGCAGGAACGTCTGGAAATGATACACTCAATCCGTATTTTAATATTTAATTGAGAACAATGTCAGATATCAAGAGATGGAAAATAATTAAAAAAAATTCTTTGGTCTTTGACAGGTTCAACAAAAGTTTACCCATGAATTTGTTTTGATATCATATTGTTGTTATATGTAATGAAATCGATACTCTTTAGGTCCTCAAATATGATTTATTATAATACTATGTGGATGGTTTATTCTTAAATCGTGTCGGAGAAAGGACAAAGAGTTGTTAATGTCAGGTAAATCCTCCCTTAAGGTCTATAAACATGACTTTATAGGGTGGTGTCAGGGTTTGACGTTACATCAAGATAAATATAACTTCGTTTACGGGTACGAGTACTTTATAAATTATGGCAGCTTCATTTTATACTACAGAGATCTAATGTTATTGACTATTTACAGAGTATACATAAATGGACACACAAACACTATGTTACATAGTGTACATATAAAACATGACATATCATGACATGGCAATACCCTGCATTACATATGCATGTGCATTGTATGCATACCAGTACGACACAACATACATACTTGCATGCATACATACATGTACATACACACATGCATACATAGATATTATAGACTTTGAATAGCGCATCGAAAAAGAAAAAAGAAAAAGAAAAACGATGGTTATGAAACGAACTATTTTTGTCTGTGTAGAAATTTTATAGAACCCATTAAAACCCTAGATTTTTTGATATGTTAGTATTATGATATTGAGCGATCTATATATATATCATATCTTACTCAATTTTATCCTTCGATAGAATCACCGGAAATATACTTTTAAAGATGTTCCATCGCCGACAGAGCATAAACGCCACTCATCATGTGAACAATAATTCGTGTTTAATCGTGTATATATATATGTGTCATTAGCACAAAATATAATATAAATAATTTATTTTGCTTTCGGTGCATGCGCACCACACAGAAAACAGTGAGACTGCACGGAATTTTTTCGGGATGCAATTAATTATTTTTCATATTTTCAACTTGAAGTAAAATTAGAATCTCAAACTTTTCGATGGTGGTAATGGTGTTAAGAAACTTTTGTAACTGAAGAAAAAATACTAATTTGTCTGCTCCTGTTTTTGATAGAGAAACAAAAGGCCCAAAGTGCCTGTATCGCTCACGTGGTTTGTAATGCTAAAGGAATTTAATATTTACTTCTAAATTCCCCTATTTGGGCCCTACTCTTTCTGCTCCAGGTGGTCAAAGCCAAAATCTATACAAATTATGTTACCCTTCCTCCTTGGACTATTCTGGACCAAAGGTTACAATCAATGCAGAACTCTTGGACTAGTAGCGATTTAAATGATTTAACTCTATTCCCCCTATTGGGCCCGCCCCTCCTGCCCTGAGGGGTCAGAACCAACATTTATACAAACTCTGTTCCCCCTTCTCCTGATGATTTTGGCAGGATTTGGTTTCAATCCATGCAGAACTTTTTTAAAGTACCTGTTGGCCCTGCCCCTCCTGTCCCCTTTTCTCCTTACCCAAAGATGTTTTTGGCAAAAATTTGGTTTCAATCAATGCAGAACTCTACGACTAGAAGCGTTTTACACGATTTACCTCTATTCCCCTTACATGTATTCCCAGGAGCTCAGATACCCAAAATTACACAAAGTCTGTTTCCCTTCCCCAAGGATGTTTTGGCCAAATTTAGTTACAATTCATGCAAAACTCTATGACTAGTAGCGATTTTAAGAAAATGTTAACGGATAGACGACGAACAGAGGCGACGCCGGACGTCGCGCCATGACATAAGCTCACCAGCCCTTCGGGCCAGTTGAAACAAAAATACAGTTTGTCCAACGGTGGAACATCTTTAATCCTTATATGTAGTCGTATTAATGATTTTATGAAGCATCAAATAAAGCTACTCGAAGTTGACAGGAATTCCCGCAATTCATCAATGAGCATACACATATTATTTCCGTCTAATGAAATATGTATTTTGAGGTTTTCCCGATATGAAACTGTCAATCGTTTTAATAATTTTATCAGACTCTTCAAAACTCCACAAATCAGGTAGATTTTAGGCGATTGCATAAAATCATTACACACACTTAAAATTCATAACATGGCAAGATGTTTAACGTAGTTGCGACGCGGTGTCGGGTTCAAACCTGATGCGTCTAAGAGGTTTGACGATTTGATTTTGATTTAAACATATTTTATTGCAAAATGTGCAATGGGATTCGGCACAAATTGTACAACTTATATAAAGCCCGTTCCCAAAAAATAAAGCATTCAAATCACATAGACAAAATGGCATTTATAAGATATATATATAATATACATGTATATAAAGTTGTATTTGAGACTGAGACAGAGAGAGAGGGAAAGGTGTGACGAACAAAGATTCAACGTTGCGATCACTATAATTCTACTTTGATCAGTACACGTTAAACATTTCTTGAATTCAACGAAATTTTACTGGTTCCGTATATCATTATTTCTGGATTTTGGATGATTACAAACACAAATAGGCCTTCTGCTGTAAACATACCGGATTTAAGAATATAAACATAAAGTTGCATCGTTGTTTCAATTACTTCTGAATCAATTCATTGTATATATATCGATTATAAGTATCATAAAAACAATGACTGAGGATTCAGTTTCATTACTATTTTGAAACACCGAAACAGGTAGAGTAATCTTAATCTGACGAATGGGATTTGTCGGTCCCTCGAGCTGAATACAATGTATTGTTGTGCTACTAGTAGCATGTCCATTTTCAACTGGACAAACTTTATGTAACTCAAAGACTGTTGTTGACCTTCCATATTTCATCCTTTTGCGTGCAACGAAACCAAAATCCACTATACAGATGTGCGATAATGAGCCAAAGGAAGAGGGACAAAATATGTACTGTCGCTATTCCGTCTTTGCATATTACAGAGTTAGCTCCCTTGGGGGTAGGTATCGATTGTAACGTCATTATTTTGTGAGCGCAATTCACGTCGTTTTCTCCGAAAAGTATGACGTTACGCTCGTAAACACATGACGTGATAATCAATACCTACCCACAAGGGCAGATGACTCTGTAATATCCACATACAGAATTTGAATGACGCACAGCTATCGCTCTCCAAATGACGGATTATCGCTCGTCGCATGGCGGGATCGCCAATACAACATTGCCAAAAGTTTCCACCATACGACACGGAATTTCAATTGTAGCAATACATATACTGTTTACAAGTGCTTCATGTTTCTTGCATTCATTTCAGTACTGTCTGCGTTTCGTGGAAACAATCTTTTTTTCTTAGTGAAAGTTTGTATTTCGTACATAAAAATGATAAAACGCTAACATTTGAATTGTTAATTTTTACTCAAACATAGTTTTGAATATGAATACATCCACAAAGCACAAATGGGCATAAATGATGTGGATCAAATGATTTGTGGCACAGGTTCGACTGCCTGGGAGGCCAACATACTTGTACACAGCAATATGTTTGTGGTTATGACACAACATCATTATAGACATGAACGTCAATTAACATAAAACATGTAACACACTTTAAAACGTTAATTGTATCCAATGTCATGACTCTTTAACGAATATCAAAATTTTGTTGTTGGCGGGCATGTCAACCTGTAAATAAATAAGGTAGGTGCGCTTAGTTTCACTTCTTGTATTTGGATAAGTGATATGTTTTAAAAGCAAGATGAGATTGATAGATAACAGAACAGAATATATATATATATGTATATCAAAGCAGAAAAATCAACAAAAGAATTATTATTATTGAGCTTGTGGGTTTGGAGTTTCAGCTAGTCAATAAACTTTTGCATTTTTGTTTTTCTCGCAAATCAACCCTTTTTTCACTAAAACAATTTTTACTCAAGATTAATTTTAAAACAAGAGGCCCATGGGCCTTAACGGTCACCTGAGTTAGAATATATAATGAAATAAATAAATAATGAAACAAATTAAAGACATATAAACACTATATGCTGGGCCTTGAAATTGGTCAGTGATTTATAAATTTGACCTTTTTAGACTATGAAGAGTATTTGCTTCCATCAAACCGGTGAACTTAGAGGTATTTTTTAAAATTTTAATCAATTTGAGTATTTGACCCTGTTTGGTCCTGCCCCTCTGGTCCCCCGGGGGTCATCGAGGACGGATATGGATGTTAAAATGCTATATCTTAGGCTAATAATTCTGATCAAGTTTGACTAATTTCCTACGAAAATTGGGCAAATAATGTTCACAAATATGTTTTTCCTATATAAACTAAAGTAAACTTGACCCCTCCCCAGGGGGTAACGTGAGACCCCAAGGTCATATAATTCACAGTTTTTATAAAACACATGAAGACCTTTCCATCTATAATTATTTGATTCTACTATATCCAGAATTTTAAAAGATTTTTGAAGTTTTAGCCTATTTGACCCTTTTTTAGTCCCGCCCCTCTGCCCCCAGGGGGTCGGCCAGGTTCAATGTGGATATGATATTAAAATGCTATCTGAGGCTAATAATTCTAACCAAGTTTGACTCATTTCCTATGAAAATTCAGCAAAAAATGCTTATTAATGTGTTTTTCCTATATAAACTATAGTAAACTTGACCCCCTCCCCAAGGGGAAACAGGAGATCCCAGGGTCATATAATTTACAATTTTTATAAACAAACTTTAAGATATTTTCATCTATAAAGTGTATTTGATTATACCATTTCCAGAATTTTAAAAGAATATTTTTGAAGTTTTAGCCTATTTGACCTTTTTTGGTCCCGCCCCTCTGCCCCCAGGGGGTCGGCCTGGACCAATATGGATATAATATGGATATGATATTAAAATGCTATCTCAGGCTAATAATTCTAACCAAGTTTGACTCGTTTCCAATGAAAATTGAGCAAAAAATGCTCATAAATGTGTTTTCCCTATATAAACTGTATAGTAAATTTGACCCCCTCCCCAGGGGGAAATGTGAGACCCCAGGGTCATATAATTCACAATTTTTGTAAAGGACCTTAAGACCTTTCTATTTATAAAAAGTATTGGTTTCTACCATTTCCAGAATTTCAGAAGAAGATTTTTGAAGTTTTAGCCTATTTAACCCTTTTGTAGCCCCGCCCCTCTGCCCCCAGGGGGTCGGCCAGAACCAATGTGGATATATTAAAATGCTATCTCAGGCTAATAATTCTAACCAAGCTTGACTCGTTTCCAATGAAAATTGAGCAAAAAAAATGCTCATAAATGTGTTTTCCCTACATAAACTATAGTAAACTTGACCCCCTCCCCAAGGGGAAACGTGAGACCCCAGGGTCATATAATTCACAATTTTTGTAAAGGACCTTAAGACTTTCTAATTATGAAAAGTATTTGATTCTAGAAGATTTTTGAAGTTTTAGCCTATTTGACCCCTTTTGACCCCGCCCCTAAGGCCCCTTGGGGTCAGTCATAGAAAATTTGTAAATATGATTATATGGCCATCTCATACTGATAATTCTGACAACATTTGACTCATTTCCTATTACAAATGGCCAAATAATGCGCAAAAATGTGTTTTCTCAATATAAAGTATAGTAAACTTAACCCCCTCCCCAGGGGGAAACTAGAGACCCCAGGGTAATATAATTCACAATTTTTGTAAAGGACCTTAAGACCTTTCTATCTATGAAGAGTATTTGATTCTACCACATCTGTGAGTAGAGAAGAAGATTTTTGAAATTTTACTCAATTTTACCCCTTTTGGCCCCTCCCACAGCCCCCTGGGGGGTGGGGACCATATAATTCACAATTTTGATTGGCCTTATGCCTTAGAAGGTTTGTGCAAAATTTCATTGAAATTGCTTCAGCAGTTTTGGAGAAGAAGTCGAAAATGTAAATTGTTTACGGACATACGACGGACGACGCACGACGACGGACAAAAGGCGATTAGAATAGGTCACTTGAGACTTCGTCTCAGGTGACCTAAAAATCGAATATCATTATCTTTGTCAACTAGAAAGTGAAGATGAATACAGTGTTTATTTCTAATATTTCTGTAAGGTAGTATCACAAGGGCCAATCAGTTTTATACTTACCATCTGATGTAACTTAAGGAGGTTTGTCTGAGCCAATTTCTCCAGATCATCTATATCCCTCACTCCCCATCTACAATCTCTGTCAATGACATAGTACATGTACACTTCAACAATTCTCCAATGAGCCAGGTTACATAGTTAGAGATTACAGTATTTTAAGGGACTGTCAGAGACCGCCTATCATTCGCACCATTCCCAATGCCAATGGAATTTTTTCTTCCGTGTTTACCATTATTCACAAAGGATGTAAGTACAAAAATGTATTACGTGGTTACGTGCCTTGGTGAGCTACATTCATTGATGCATAATATTGTAAAAATGGTTCAGCAATTTCGCTACATTTCATCAATATTCTTTTAATTAAGGAAATTACTAACCTCAAACTGCCACCATAAAAAATTATACAAAAAGGAAACGGTCCCCAATTTAAGTTTCTCTGGGTAACCTTTATGTTTCTCTGGGTAACCTTTATGTATGGGACATCACTGAATTGAGGATTGTTTATTGAACTGCATATACATGTAGTAATTAAAATTATACATTTTACATTCAATATTTAGAGGACGCTTAGAATTTCGGAACACTTTGATGTATAGTCACGGTAGACTACTGATACAAAAACGTAGCAGGTGGCTGCTACAACACTTACTGTGATTTTAAATACTGGTCAAACTTCACATTACTTTCCGGTGTCAAACTGCCGTGTATAGCGAATGGCTGGAAAACAAAGTCGTAATTACCTCATCATGTTGTTAGAACTCCCGAGGTATCCTCCCGATTTCGGTATTATATAATGACAGAAAAACTAGTGTTGAAATTAGCAATTTAAAATGAACGACAATAAATTCATTTGACTATCAAAGATAACACAATTTATAAAGATTTATAAAATCATTAATTACAATAAATGATCAACTTTTTTTGTTATGTTTTAAGATTTCAAATATCTACTACTTTTTAGCACAAGCGACTCTTTCTTCAGTGATGTATTGAGTAAAAATAAAATAATAGATAACTGGAAAGTCACTATAAAAATGATACACATCCCACAATGTGAGTGAGTATCGAAGTAAAATATTAAAAGTAGAACAATATTACCGCATGTAAATAAATAGTAATCACATGGACAAACTTGTGTGATATGTCACACGCAGTGACGTATCACACACATTTCAGTTCTCTATAGTACTTACTCCGTATATAAAAAGGTATCCTCCCGATTTTAGTAGGTAATTAGCTCCCGCAAAAAGTCCCTTAAAAAGAAAAGGCGTAAATGTAAATAATATGCAAATGTAGTTTTATAGCACTTCCGAGTTCTGTGAACGTTCTCAGAATTATTATATGGTATGCTATCATGAATTTCAAAGAGGTCTTTAACTCATTCACCCCTGAAGACACATTTGAAGTCTTCTAATTCAAAGGCTGGAAGAGTCTATTGTGAATTTTCAGGGGAAAATGAGGTAAACAAATCACAGGTGTTCGTTTCTAATATAAGTATAAGTATAATACTGGGTCAAGGTCTATAACTCGGCCGGCCATATAACACTACCCAATTTCAGAAAAAGTATGATTATTAACCAACCGTATAGGATATAATAATAGGAATACTCTCAATCGACAGCCAGATAATTTATCTTTAATTTGGTATATGATACAATATATATCATGCCGTATAAATGTCACTAGGTATCCAGAAACATCGGAAAACAGCCAGATTTCAACTGGTCGGACACTGTGGTGTCCTCCGATAAACACGCCAGGGCTCTAATGGGTAGCTCAAAAACCACTGCATGTCAACACTTCAGCGTCATAAGAATGAAAGTTTGGTAGAAAACAAACTTACCGGTTAGTAAATCCCTGGATAAATACCATCCATTTGCCTAACGTAGCCCTTTGAAATTTCCGATTGAAAAAAAATATGTCTCTAGCCGCCATGTAAGTATGTGTGCAGTAGATTTGTTTTGTCGGCGTTGATTGGCTCTCGAAAATTAATTGACCAATCAACGCCGAGAAAACAAATGTACTACACACATATCAACATGACGGCTAGAGACACACATTTTTTCAATCGGAAATTTCAAAAGGCTGTATTGCGCAAATGGATGGTACATAGATAAACACTAACATACCGGTAAGTTTGTTTTTTACCAAACTTTAATTCCTATGAAGCTGAAGTGTTGACATGCAGTGGTTTTTGAACTACCCATTAGAGCCCTAGCGTGTTTATCGGAGGACACCACAGTGTCCGACCAGTTGAAATCTGGCTGTTTTCCGATGTTTCTGGATACCTAGTGACATTTATACGGCATGATATATATTGTATCATATACCAAATTAAAGATAAATTATCTGGCTGTCGATTGAGAGTATTTCTATTATTATATCCTATACGGTTGGATAATAATCATACTTTTTCTGAAATTGGGTAGTGTTATATGGCCGGCCGAGTTATAGACCTTGACCCAGTATTATACTTATACTTATATTAGAAACGAACACCTGTGGTCAACTGACTACATTTCATATAAAAGCTATCAAAGTTCGTATTAAACCATAATACACCATTACTTTGGCTGCAGACTTCTAGACAGATAATGGTGTCGTCTTAAGAAAGCTATATTCATTCTGATCATTGCCATGTAATAAAATACGTAATCGCATAACCGGCCCGTCCAGCCATGTCATACGCCAAGTCATAAATATCGTAAGACACATCTGTAATAACATTGTTAGGACTACACATATAGATTTGACATCATAATATTTGTATGACGTCGCATGATTGTTTCAGTATACGGAAATGTCACATCCGAGCCGGATTTCTACTGTTATATAGAGACGAAATTTAAAGTTTTGCTTATATTTCTATTAATAAAAGTTATGTGATAAATAGAATCTTAAAGTCGTGACTAGGTGAAATGAAATTTATCAAACTCGTTAAATACAATTACAATTAAAGTATTGAACTCGTTTGATAAATTCCATATCACATAGTCACTCATGTAAGATCCTCCATCTATCACAGAATCCGCTTGATATCCAGTGGTTTCGCAGATGTAATATTTTTGTATTTGACACTACTGCAATATGATTTGGAGCGATTTTCAATGGCTGAAAATTCATTGTAACGCCAAGACAGAAACAATGAAAAAACATTTGAAAAAAATGACGTGATCTGTGTCCGACAACTTACCACAGCCGTATCCCAGGGCGAGATATGGATCATATTGGCGTTGAGTATGACAGTAAGGGACCCCTCCCCCAGACCTCCTCCCCCCCCCCCCCCCCCCCAATACACACACATACCTGATTGATTGTCATGTTATTTCAGGTTCCTATTCCAGGCATTATTCCTAAAAACCAAAAAGGGTATACACACTGTGTACTCTCAAAGGAGGGGAACCACTTCAATCAAAAATGGAATTTACAATTTCATCTTAATTTTGAAATTTTCAATTTAATTATTAATTACTGGACTATTAAAACAGTATAGAACCCCTCGGCTACAGACAAAGTACTGTGGTACACATTTCTCTTAATTAATTACTTTTCTTCAACTCAATCATCTTTTTCTCCAGAACACAAAAAGCACAGGAAACAACAGAAAAGGAAAGTAACATACATGTAGGCCTATATGTTTTCTGGAAATATATATGATGTGTTAATTCTCACAGCATAGGCCTACATGAATGTAAAGAATTAAATATTATCAATGTTTGAGAGAATTTCCTAGTTGTAATTCTATAGCAGCTACATGGAATGTACGTTTACATATATACATTGTACGATACATATACATCATAAAAGTTTCTTTCCTTCCAGCTGGACATTCATGTCATCTCTCTCCAGAACTCAAATATTGTTTACAAAAAAAAAAACCAGAGACATAGATAATTTAATTAAATCTCTGCAAAAAACTACACGAATAATTGAACACATATATTGTACTTGTTTTCACATCTTTAACAGCTACATGCATGGACGTTCTATGGAACGTTTTCGTGTGGTTTTACATGGGAAATTATGTTACGATTATTTGTATTTAACCTTCATGATTCGGTTGATGTAAAATACGACGAATGCGATGCTGCAATAATTGCCCCTTGCCGGGGCCCCATCTCTGCATCGGCCATCAATATTTGTGTCGATTTCCATGTACAAGATGCTTTTATCGAAAAATGATTACAAAGCATTGTCATTAATGTAAGAATACTTCATTTGCATCAAATGTATCATCTCAAAACAACAATTTGCATACCGCATTAGTGGTTTATCACACGAAACGAAACCGACACGACTGAGAAACACATGTCCATGTTGACATTTCCACGCAGCCTCGTTTTCAAAGAGTTTGGCGAATTTATATTTAGAACTGTGCTAAATTTACACGGGGCTTCCCCAAAATTTCAATGGTCAAAACTAGACACCGTAAGCAGAACTTGACCATCATTATGGTATACAATGACTTTTGGAAGGCCAAAGAACGCATTTAGACTGGTTTCCTTTGCCCGACTATTCACTTTAACTAATAATTAGTTTGTATTTCAACTGGTAGAGAAAAAAAAATAACCAAAGGAATACATATTATAATGTGTTAAAAGCCAATTAATTCAAAAAAAACTATCATGAACTTGTAGTGTTCTATTGGCCTATATTAACTGTTGTTGTGAATAGTATAAAAATAAACATGTAAACTGCGCTTTCAAGCGTTAAAATTAATATAACCGTATGTAAAATGTAACAATATAGTTGTCTTTATCTACGGGTATTATCTCAGGTAATACATTTTATACTTATAACAATTTCATATATGCAACACTTATTGGATAATTATTACTTATTAATCAATGTTTATTTCTTTATGTTGCAAAAACACAGACATTGAATATGTGCAAACTATATGAAAACATAACAAAGGTATAGCATACATGTATAGTTTATGAGTTACTTTCCTTACATTTTTTTAACTCTGTGTTTTTCTTCTTTTTTTTTCTTTTTTTTTTTGAGTAAGTAACTTTGTGAATTGTATTAGATAAAATGTAAAATGTTTTGTTGTGTATGAGAAAAATATACCTATACCTGCAAAATTTCATAAAAATGTGTAAGTAAATATATATAATCAATGTTACTTTATTGATTCGATTAGCTTAACCTTGCATATGATTGGATTGGAATGCTTGAGGGAAAAAACCTATATACTTATGTATCAGCTAATATGTACTAATTACGACCTCGAGGACATGTTCACGATGTTATTGCCATAGGGTAAATGACAAGTAATTAGTAAAGCGTCTGGCCGACGTACGTACTTGCGGCTTAACTCAGACATGATGCAATCTAGATGACCACTCATCAAAGAAAGTTCCATAAGTCTAATAAGTGTATATGTAAAATGAATAATGTAGGAGAAAACTATCAAAAATATAACCTTGCATTCAATTGCATCCGGTAATACTTTCCTCCAATAATGAAATAAATAATATAATCATAATGTGTATTATGTCGTATGAGAACTTGTTATGTATATAAAAAGTATAATGTACGTATTATGTTATATGAGGATCAGAGCAACTACAAATTAACGTGTGTGTTTAATCACATCACTACTCTGCTCCTAACATAATAAATGGAAAGTTACTAAGACATATATTTCTCCGTGAGTAATCACGTGAGATAAAACTTCCCAATAGGTAAAAATATGTAAAATGTGTATTTGTGTAATAGAAAAATAGTATATGTATATAAACATTAAGGAACCTCTTAAATTTATGATGAAAACAATTAACATAATTCATGAACATGTCACAGGAGAGAAATAGTTGAATCAATGATAAAAATGATAAAACAGTGAATATGTTAAATGTGGCAACTTATCGTAGTAAAAAAATAACTAGCAAGGTTATCAATAATTTTATATTATCAAACGTTTCCATAACACTAAGATGAGTTGTTTATTTTGATGTATATGTGTGCGTTAGATGTATTTATGTGGTCAACTCCCTGTGGTGCATGTCTGTGTTTTTGTGTACGTTTTATGTGTGTATTTCAAAGTAAATTTACATACTGCTTTTAGTTAATAAAATTTACTTTATATATAAAGTTAACAATAATTCTCAAGAATAAGTATGGTTCTCAGTGGTGAAATTGCCATGGTAAAACGGTAATATGATTTTGTGCAAGGAAAATTTGTGGTACAAATAATTGCTTTTAAAAGAGTTTAGACAAATCCACGTACCTGTGAACCAATGATCGTTAGTGGCAGCAGTTTCGCGAAGTGTCCAAACCCAGGTTGTTTTTCTCTGCACAGCGCCAGTGAAGTAAAAGCTAATGTCGAGTGGGGTGTAGATGTTGTAGGGTAAAGTTGGGTATAAGTCAAATGCTGAGTTGTGGTTTCAGTACTTTATTTCGCATGGCAAAGTATGGCCCAGTACTCATGGTCAAGTACTGGGGGAAGTTGACACTCTATGCATGGTTTGCTTGCCTTTAAATAGCCCTACATGTTTGTGTTGAGTAATATCTATAAATCAATGTTAATCACAGAGTTATTCTAAGTTACATCGAAATGCTGACCTTTAGCAGACATGATAAATCATAGTCATGTGTAACTGTTTTGGTTAAATAGCTTTCATCAATGTCTCGACAACATGTTACGCGACACGACGACAGGTCCCTAAGGCTAGGCCACATGTACAGACATGGGTTAAAGATATGTACAGTTTACAAATAATATATTTAACTTAAACTTTTCCCTATAATGCCACACTACCAAATATGAACCAAATTGAGTCAGAAATATTTATCAGAGTTATATCACTTTTAAGAGGATTAGTTAATATTATCTATTTTATAACCTAAGAGCTTCTAACCAGACCACACACTTGTACTTTCACATAGGTGCTATCTTTACAAAACTAGATAAAATCGTAAGGAAATGATAACACGGAACACATGGCGTAATATTCGAGTTTTGATGGAACTTTTTGAGAGTATTGGTGGCCTATAATGGCCTTTGGATTATATTTCGTTGCACACGTCAATTGATTCTGGTGTAACGTGTTTGAGCTGTGCTGCATTGTGTCTTCCTCCACCTTGGAACCGTCTTGTTATGGTACTGCAATAGTTGTTGTTGATGCTCCATGAACGACTCGATGTATCTTTGTCTAAAAAGCAATAGGACAAAATGGTATGCCATGTTCTTCACCGTCCTCTTTTTTCTTCCAAATGGTGTGCTTCTTTGTATCAGGGGACCGTAGCGTGGTTTTTGAATGTGTGACAAATCCTCTCCTCTTTTCTTCTGAGTTTCGGTATTGCCTGTGTAGACGTATGCAAGAAAGCCCGTGATTTGTTTCATGTTCCCTTCATCGATGTCATTGATTAGGTTATTGAGCTCGGCGGTGTTTCGATCACTTTACATTCTTATCAAAATATCTATCTCCACTTCTCTAATCCTCGCCATCTTCTGTCTTCAATATTTTTCGTAGTAATAGTATTATGTAGGATCCGCTTTATATATGTGGTTAATTCCACGTTTCCTTATATAAGGTGATCGACACACCGATGGATTGAAAAAGAAGGGCAGGGCTATAACACAACGGTGCATCATAAGGCAAGAACACGGAAATACAGAAGAAATTGCAATGGCGTATGCGTTGCTACCTCGACATCCGAAATTAACAGCATCGGTGAATACACGTGAAGGTAGCATTCCCAGTCTTCCTGATTTCGATATTTTTGACCACCAGTACAAAGAGTAAGGGCGATGGATCTGAAACATATGATAGATAACACAAAAAAGGGAGACAGATCTTCAACGACCTCGCGGAACCCATCGAAGAGTTTAGCAACTTTAATATACCAAACAAATATCACACCATATGGTTAGTTATCATCAGTGTTATACCATTCTTCATAATTTTGGTTAAGTTATCTGGGTTTCGGGTCTGTAAAAGAAAATCACTCAACTCCATCCCTTAAATAACCACAAAAATGGACAATATAAGCAACCACAGTAATGGACAATATAGATAACATCAGTCATTCAATCCCATAGGTGGTAAGAAGCAATTTTTATTTTATTAAGTGATATTTTAAGAATTTTTATATATTCTGATCTGATTATAAAATATGACATCTTTATTCCTGCATGATCATCCAGAGAATATAGTCATCGATGTACTCTATCTTCAGGGCTCTGTGAAGGTGTCTTTGAAGGGTGATGATTCGCCTCTTTTTGGTTGAAATGGAATCTGCCCGTGTGATGCCCCTGAGTAATGAAGGTGCGTGGTTTCTGTCTTCTTCTGAGTTGGCAATGTTTCCTTCTAAAAAGTTGGTGAGAAAGTTGGAGAGGCACATGATGTCCTTCTCTTTAGCTTCGATGATCGTTGTTCTCATGTCTTCTCCAGAGCTTATCTTCCGACAGCATTCGAAGAAAACGCTACGTTAATGATGTCGGGTTGAGCCATTCTGTCTTAATGATACATATCGTGTACGTCTTCATATATGTATATATCGCCTTGGTTGGCAGTGGCCACGCCCACATCATATAGTAATCGGCCAAACAAATGTATTTATTACGAAAACCAAATGCAAATTAACATTACAAGAAACGAGAACAAGCCAATCTAACTCTTTGTTTTGTGTCCGTCTAATTAGACCCAATATCAACGGTCCGAAAACAAACAATCAACAATACACAGCAAAAGTATTCATATGATTAATGTCCATTTCCATTTGTAAAATCACGTTTTAGTTGTTATCTGCGTCTCATCCCATCGGCTCCCCTTGTTGCCATTTCATGTTTTTCATGGTATCTCGTCGTCGTCCTATATCCTTAATGTTTCGCTCGGTTGTTAATTTGCGTCTTATGCCGTTGTCCCGTATTATAAACGTCTTTTTTGGCTGATTTTTGTATCCTTTCCTCGTCCTGTATCCTTGTTTTCTGGAAATATATATGATGTGTTAATTCTCACAGCATAGGCCTACATGAATGTAAAGAATTAAATATTATCAATGTTTGAGAGAATTTTCCTAGTTGTAATTCTATAGCAGCTACATGGAATGTACGTTTTACATATATACATTGTACGATACATATACATCATAAAAGTTTCTTTCCTTCCAGCTGGACATTCATGTCATCTCTCTCTCCAGAACTCAAATATTGTTTACAAAAAAAAAAAAACCCAGAGACATAGATAATTTAATTAAATCTCTGCAAAAAACTACACGAATAATTGAACACATATATTGTTTTACAGTACTTGTTTTCACATCTTTAACAGCTACATGCATGGACGTTCTATGGAACGTTTTCGTGTGGTTTTACATGGGAAATTATGTTACGATTATTTGTATTTAACCTTCATGATTCGGTTGATGTAAAATACGACGAATGCGATGCTGCAATAATTGCCCCTTGCCGGGGCCCCATCTCTGCATCGGCCATCAATATTTGTGTCGATTTCCATGTACAAGATGCTTTTATCGAAAAATGATTACAAAGCATTGTCATTAATGTAAGAATACTTCATTTGCATCAAATGTATCATCTCAAAACAACAATTTGCATACCGCATTAGTGGTTTATCACACGAAACGAAACCGACACGACTGAGAAACACATGTCCATGTTGACATTTCCACGCAGCCTCGTTTTCAAAGAGTTTGGCGAATTTATATTTAGAACTGTGCTAAATTTACACGGGGCTTCCCCAAAATTTCAATGGTCAAAACTAGACACCGTAAGCAGAACTTGACCATCATTATGGTATACAATGACTTTTGGAAGGCCAAAGAACGCATTTAGACTGGTTTCCTTTGCCCGACTATTCACTTTAACTAATAATTAGTTTGTATTTCAACTGGTAGAGAAAAAAAAATAACCAAAGGAATACATATTATAATGTGTTAAAAGCCAATTAATTCAAAAAAAACTATCATGAACTTGTAGTGTTCTATTGGCCTATATTAACTGTTGTTGTGAATAGTATAAAAATAAACATGTAAACTGCGCTTTCAAGCGTTAAAATTAATATAACCGTATGTAAAATGTAACAATATAGTTGTCTTTATCTACGGGTATTATCTCAGGTAATACATTTTATACTTATAACAATTTCATATATGCAACACTTATTGGATAATTATTACTTATTAATCAATGTTTATTTCTTTATGTTGCAAAAACACAGACATTGAATATGTGCAAACTATATGAAAACATAACAAAGGTATAGCATACATGTATAGTTTATGAGTTACTTTCCTTACATTTTTTTAACTCTGTGTTTTTTTCTTTTTTTTTCTTTTTTTTTTTGAGTAAGTAACTTTGTGAATTGTATTAGATAAAATGTAAAATGTTTTGTTGTGTATGAGAAAAATATACCTATACCTGCAAAATTTCATAAAAATGTGTAAGTAAATATATATAATCAATGTTACTTTATTGATTCGATTAGCTTAACCTTGCATATGATTGGATTGGAATGCTTGAGGGAAAAAAACCTATATACTTATGTATCAGCTAATATGTACTAATTACGACCTCGAGGACATGTTCACGATGTTATTGCCATAGGGTAAATGACAAGTAATTAGTAAAGCGTCTGGCCGACGTACGTACTTGCGGCTTAACTCAGACATGATGCAATCTAGATGACCACTCATCAAAGAAAGTTCCATAAGTCTAATAAGTGTATATGTAAAATGAATAATGTAGGAGAAAACTATCAAAAATATAACCTTGCATTCAATTGCATCCGGTAATACTTTCCTCCAATAATGAAATAAATAATATAATCATAATGTGTATTATGTCGTATGAGAACTTGTTATGTATATAAAAAGTATAATGTACGTATTATGTTATATGAGGATCAGAGCAACTACAAATTAACGTGTGTGTTTAATCACATCACTACTCTGCTCCTAACATAATAAATGGAAAGTTACTAAGACATATATTTCTCCGTGAGTAATCACGTGAGATAAAACTTCCCAATAGGTAAAAATATGTAAAATGTGTATTTGTGTAATAGAAAAATAGTATATGTATATAAACATTAAGGAACCTCTTAAATTTATGATGAAAACAATTAACATAATTCATGAACATGTCACAGGAGAGAAATAGTTGAATCAATGATAAAAATGATAAAACAGTGAATATGTTAAATGTGGCAACTTATCGTAGTAAAAAAATAACTAGCAAGGTTATCAATAATTTTATATTATCAAACGTTTCCATAACACTAAGATGAGTTGTTTATTTTGATGTATATGTGTGCGTTAGATGTATTTATGTGGTCAACTCCCTGTGGTGCATGTCTGTGTTTTTGTGTACGTTTTATGTGTGTATTTCAAAGTAAATTTACATACTGCTTTTAGTTAATAAAATTTACTTTATATATAAAGTTAACAATAATTCTCAAGAATAAGTATGGTTCTCAGTGGTGAAATTGCCATGGTAAAACGGTAATATGATTTTGTGCAAGGAAAATTTGTGGTACAAATAATTGCTTTTAAAAGAGTTTAGACAAATCCACGTACCTGTGAACCAATGATCGTTAGTGGCAGCAGTTTCGCGAAGTGTCCAAACCCAGGTTGTTTTTCTCTGCACAGCGCCAGTGAAGTAAAAGCTAATGTCGAGTGGGGTGTAGATGTTGTAGGGTAAAGTTGGGTATAAGTCAAATGCTGAGTTGTGGTTTCAGTACTTTATTTCGCATGGCAAAGTATGGCCCAGTACTCATGGTCAAGTACTGGGGGAAGTTGACACTCTATGCATGGTTTGCTTGCCTTTAAATAGCCCTACATGTTTGTGTTGAGTAATATCTATAAATCAATGTTAATCACAGAGTTATTCTAAGTTACATCGAAATGCTGACCTTTAGCAGACATGATAAATCATAGTCATGTGTAACTGTTTTGGTTAAATAGCTTTCATCAATGTCTCGACAACATGTTACGCGACACGACGACAGGTCCCTAAGGCTAGGCCACATGTACAGACATGGGTTAAAGATATGTACAGTTTACAAATAATATATTTAACTTAAACTTTTCCCTATAATGCCACACTACCAAATATGAACCAAATTGAGTCAGAAATATTTATCAGAGTTATATCACTTTTAAGAGGATTAGTTAATATTATCTATTTTATAACCTAAGAGCTTCTAACCAGACCACACACTTGTACTTTCACATAGGTGCTATCTTTACAAAACTAGATAAAATCGTAAGGAAATGATAACACGGAACACATGGCGTAATATTCGAGTTTTGATGGAACTTTTTGAGAGTATTGGTGGCCTATAATGGCCTTTGGATTATATTTCGTTGCACACGTCAATTGATTCTGGTGTAACGTGTTTGAGCTGTGCTGCATTGTGTCTTCCTCCACCTTGGAACCGTCTTGTTATGGTACTGCAATAGTTGTTGTTGATGCTCCATGAACGACTCGATGTATCTTTGTCTAAAAAGCAATAGGACAAAATGGTATGCCATGTTCTTCACCGTCCTCTTTTTTCTTCCAAATGGTGTGCTTCTTTGTATCAGGGACCGTAGCGTGGTTTTGAATGTGTGACAAATCCTCTCCTCTTTTCTTCTGAGTTCGGTATTGCCTGTGTAGACGTATGCAAGAAAGCCCGTGATTTGTTTCATGTTCCCTTCATCGATGTCATTGATTAGGTTATTGAGCTCGGCGGTGTTTCGATCACTTTACATTCTTATCAAAATATCTATCTCCACTTCTCTAATCCTCGCCATCTTCTGTCTTCAATATTTTTCGTAGTAATAGTATTATGTAGGATCCGCTTTTATATATGTGGTTAATTCCACGTTTCCTTATATAAGGTGATCGACACCGATGGATTGAAAAAGAAGGGCAGGGCTATAACACAACGGTGCATCATAAGGCAAGAACACGGAAATACAGAAGAAATTGCAATGGCGTATGCGTTGCTACCTCGACATCCGAAATTAACAGCATCGGTGAATACACGTGAAGGTAGCATTCCCAGTCTTCCTGATTTCGATATTTTTGACCACCAGTACAAAGAGTAAGGGCGATGGATCTGAAACATATGATAGATAACACAAAAAAGGGAAGACAGATCTTCAACGACCTCGCGGAACCCATCGAAGAGTTTAGCAACTTTAATATACCAAACAAATATCACACCATATGGTTAGTTATCATCAGTGTTATACCATTCTTCATAATTTTGGTTAAGTTATCTGGGTTTCGGGTCTAAAAGAAAATCACTCAACCCCATCCCTTAAATAACCACAAAAATGGACAATATAAGCAACCACAGTAATGGACAATATAGATAACATCAGTCATTCAATCCCATAGGTGGTAAGAAGCAATTTTTATTTTATTAAGTGATATTTTAAGAATTTTTATATATTCTGATCTGATTATAAAATATGACATCTTTATTCCTGCATGATCATCCAGAGAATATAGTCATCGATGTACTCTATCTTCAGGGCTCTGTGAAGGTGTCTTTGAAGGGTGATGATTCGCCTCTTTTTGGTTGAAATGGAATCTGCCCGTGTGATGCCCCTGAGTAATGAAGGTGCGTGGTTTCTGTCTTCTTCTGAGTTGGCAATGTTTCCTTCTAAAAAAGTTGGTGAGAAAGTTGGAGAGGCACATGATGTCCTTCTCTTTAGCTTCGATGATCGTTGTTCTCATGTCTTCTCCAGAGCTTATCTTCCGACAGCATTCGAAGAAACGCTACGTTAATGATGTCGGGTTGAGCCATTCTGTCTTAATGATACATATCGTGTACGTCTTCATATATGTATATATCGCCTTGGTTGGCAGTGGCCACGCCCACATCATATAGTAATCGGCCAAACAAATGTATTTATTACGAAAACCAAATGCAAATTAACATTACAAGAAACGAGAACAAGCCAATCTAACTCTTTGTTTTGTGTCCGTCTAATTAGACCCAATATCAACGGTCCGAAAACAAACAATCAACAATACACAGCAAAAGTATTCATATGATTAATGTCCATTTCCATTTGTAAAATCACGTTTTAGTTGTTATCTGCGTCTCATCCCATCGGCTCCCCTTGTTGCCATTTCATGTTTTTCATGGTATCTCGTCGTCGTCCTATATCCTTAATGTTTCGCTCGGTTGTTAATTTGCGTCTTATGCCGTTGTCCCGTATTATAAACGTCTTTTTTGGCTGATTTTTGTATCCTTTCCTCGTCCTGTATCCTTGTTTTCTGGAAATATATATGATGTGTTAATTCTCACAGCATAGGCCTACATGAATGTAAAGAATTAAATATTATCAATGTTTGAGAGAATTTCCTAGTTGTAATTCTATAGCAGCTACATGGAATGTACGTTTACATATATACATTGTACGATACATATACATCATAAAAGTTTCTTTCCTTCCAGCTGGACATTCATGTCATCTCTCTCCAGAACTCAAATATTGTTTACAAAAAAAAAAAACCCAGAGACATAGATAATTTAATTAAATCTCTGCAAAAAACTACACGAATAATTGAACACATATATTGTTTTACAGTACTTGTTTTCACATCTTTAACAGCTACATGCATGGACGTTCTATGGAACGTTTTCGTGTGGTTTTACATGGGAAATTATGTTACGATTATTTTGTATTTAACCTTCATGATTCGGTTGATGTAAAATACGACGAATGCGATGCTGCAATAATTGCCCCTTGCCGGGGCCCCATCTCTGCATCGGCCATCAATATTTGTGTCGATTTCCATGTACAAGATGCTTTTATCGAAAAATGATTACAAAGCATTGTCATTAATGTAAGAATACTTCATTTGCATCAAATGTATCATCTCAAAACAACAATTTGCATACCGCATTAGTGGTTTATCACACGAAACGAAACCGACACGACTGAGAAACACATGTCCATGTTGACATTTCCACGCAGCCTCGTTTTCAAAGAGTTTGGCGAATTTATATTTAGAACTGTGCTAAATTTACACGGGGCTTCCCCAAAATTTCAATGGTCAAAACTAGACACCGTAAGCAGAACTTGACCATCATTATGGTATACAATGACTTTTGGAAGGCCAAAGAACGCATTTAGACTGGTTTCCTTTGCCCGACTATTCACTTTAACTAATAATTAGTTTGTATTTCAACTGGTAGAAAAAAAAAAATAACCAAAGGAATACATATTATAATGTGTTAAAAGCCAATTAATTCAAAAAAAACTATCATGAACTTGTAGTGTTCTATTGGCCTATATTAACTGTTGTTGTGAATAGTATAAAAATAAACATGTAAACTGCGCTTTCAAGCGTTAAAATTAATATAACCGTATGTAAAATGTAACAATATAGTTGTCTTTATCTACGGGTATTATCTCAGGTAATACATTTTATACTTATAACAATTTCATATATGCAACACTTATTGGATAATTATTACTTATTAATCAATGTTTATTTCTTTATGTTGCAAAAACACAGACATTGAATATGTGCAAACTATATGAAAACATAACAAAGGTATAGCATACATGTATAGTTTATGAGTTACTTTCCTTACATTTTTTTAACTCTGTGTTTTTCTTCTTTTTTTTTCTTTTTTTTTTTGAGTAAGTAACTTTGTGAATTGTATTAGATAAAATGTAAAATGTTTTGTTGTGTATGAGAAAAATATACCTATACCTGCAAAATTTCATAAAAATGTGTAAGTAAATATATATAATCAATGTTACTTTATTGATTCGATTAGCTTAACCTTGCATATGATTGGATTGGAATGCTTGAGGGAAAAAACCTATATACTTATGTATCAGCTAATATGTACTAATTACGACCTCGAGGACATGTTCACGATGTTATTGCCATAGGGTAAATGACAAGTAATTAGTAAAGCGTCTGGCCGACGTACGTACTTGCGGCTTAACTCAGACATGATGCAATCTAGATGACCACTCATCAAAGAAAGTTCCATAAGTCTAATAAGTGTATATGTAAAATGAATAATGTAGGAGAAAACTATCAAAAATATAACCTTGCATTCAATTGCATCCGGTAATACTTTCCTCCAATAATGAAATAAATAATATAATCATAATGTGTATTATGTCGTATGAGAACTTGTTATGTATATAAAAAGTATAATGTACGTATTATGTTATATGAGGATCAGAGCAACTACAAATTAACGTGTGTGTTTAATCACATCACTACTCTGCTCCTAACATAATAAATGGAAAGTTACTAAGACATATATTTCTCCGTGAGTAATCACGTGAGATAAAACTTCCCAATAGGTAAAAATATGTAAAATGTGTATTTGTGTAATAGAAAAATAGTATATGTATATAAACATTAAGGAACCTCTTAAATTTATGATGAAAACAATTAACATAATTCATGAACATGTCACAGGAGAGAAATAGTTGAATCAATGATAAAAATGATAAAACAGTGAATATGTTAAATGTGGCAACTTATCGTAGTAAAAAAATAACTAGCAAGGTTATCAATAATTTTATATTATCAAACGTTTCCATAACACTAAGATGAGTTGTTTATTTTGATGTATATGTGTGCGTTAGATGTATTTATGTGGTCAACTCCCTGTGGTGCATGTCTGTGTTTTTGTGTACGTTTTATGTGTGTATTTCAAAGTAAATTTACATACTGCTTTTAGTTAATAAAATTTACTTTATATATAAAGTTAACAATAATTCTCAAGAATAAGTATGGTTCTCAGTGGTGAAATTGCCATGGTAAAACGGTAATATGATTTTGTGCAAGGAAAATTTGTGGTACAAATAATTGCTTTTAAAAGAGTTTAGACAAATCCACGTACCTGTGAACCAATGATCGTTAGTGGCAGCAGTTTCGCGAAGTGTCCAAACCCAGGTTGTTTTTCTCTGCACAGCGCCAGTGAAGTAAAAGCTAATGTCGAGTGGGGTGTAGATGTTGTAGGGTAAAGTTGGGTATAAGTCAAATGCTGAGTTGTGGTTTCAGTACTTTATTTCGCATGGCAAAGTATGGCCCAGTACTCATGGTCAAGTACTGGGGGAAGTTGACACTCTATGCATGGTTTGCTTGCCTTTAAATAGCCCTACATGTTTGTGTTGAGTAATATCTATAAATCAATGTTAATCACAGAGTTATTCTAAGTTACATCGAAATGCTGACCTTTAGCAGACATGATAAATCATAGTCATGTGTAACTGTTTTGGTTAAATAGCTTTCATCAATGTCTCGACAACATGTTACGCGACACGACGACAGGTCCCTAAGGCTAGGCCACATGTACAGACATGGGTTAAAGATATGTACAGTTTACAAATAATATATTTAACTTAAACTTTTCCCTATAATGCCACACTACCAAATATGAACCAAATTGAGTCAGAAATATTTATCAGAGTTATATCACTTTTAAGAGGATTAGTTAATATTATCTATTTTATAACCTAAGAGCTTCTAACCAGACCACACACTTGTACTTTCACATAGGTGCTATCTTTACAAAACTAGATAAAATCGTAAGGAAATGATAACACGGAACACATGGCGTAATATTCGAGTTTTGATGGAACTTTTTGAGAGTATTGGTGGCCTATAATGGCCTTTGGATTATATTTCGTTGCACACGTCAATTGATTCTGGTGTAACGTGTTTGAGCTGTGCTGCATTGTGTCTTCCTCCACCTTGGAACCGTCTTGTTATGGTACTGCAATAGTTGTTGTTGATGCTCCATGAACGACTCGATGTATCTTTGTCTAAAAAGCAATAGGACAAAATGGTATGCCATGTTCTTCACCGTCCTCTTTTTTCTTCCAAATGGTGTGCTTCTTTGTATCAGGGACCGTAGCGTGGTTTTGAATGTGTGACAAATCCTCTCCTCTTTTCTTCTGAGTTCGGTATTGCCTGTGTAGACGTATGCAAGAAAGCCCGTGATTTGTTTCATGTTCCCTTCATCGATGTCATTGATTAGGTTATTGAGCTCGGCGGTGTTTCGATCACTTTACATTCTTATCAAAATATCTATCTCCACTTCTCTAATCCTCGCCATCTTCTGTCTTCAATATTTTTCGTAGTAATAGTATTATGTAGGATCCGCTTTATATATGTGGTTAATTCCCACGTTTCCTTATATAAGGTGATCGACACCGATGGATTGAAAAAGAAGGGCAGGGCTATAACACAACGGTGCATCATAAGGCAAGAACACGGAAATACAGAAGAAATTGCAATGGCGTATGCGTTGCTACCTCGACATCCGAAATTAACAGCATCGGTGAATACACGTGAAGGTAGCATTCCCAGTCTTCCTGATTTCGATATTTTTGACCACCAGTACAAAGAGTAAGGGCGATGGATCTGAAACATATGATAGATAACACAAAAAAGGGAAGACAGATCTTCAACGACCTCGCGGAACCCATCGAAGAGTTTAGCAACTTTAATATACCAAACAAATATCACACCATATGGTTAGTTATCATCAGTGTTATACCATTCTTCATAATTTTGGTTAAGTTATCTGGGTTTCGGGTCTAAAAGAAAATCACTCAACCCCATCCCTTAAATAACCACAAAAATGGACAATATAAGCAACCACAGTAATGGACAATATAGATAACATCAGTCATTCAATCCCATAGGTGGTAAGAAGCAATTTTTATTTTATTAAGTGATATTTTAAGAATTTTTATATATTCTGATCTGATTATAAAATATGACATCTTTATTCCTGCATGATCATCCAGAGAATATAGTCATCGATGTACTCTATCTTCAGGGCTCTGTGAAGGTGTCTTTGAAGGGTGATGATTCGCCTCTTTTTGGTTGAAATGGAATCTGCCCGTGTGATGCCCCTGAGTAATGAAGGTGCGTGGTTTCTGTCTTCTTCTGAGTTGGCAATGTTTCCTTCTAAAAAGTTGGTGAGAAAGTTGGAGAGGCACATGATGTCCTTCTCTTTAGCTTCGATGATCGTTGTTCTCATGTCTTCTCCAGAGCTTATCTTCCGACAGCATTCGAAGAAACGCTACGTTAATGATGTCGGGTTGAGCCATTCTGTCTTAATGATACATATCGTGTACGTCTTCATATATGTATATATCGCCTTGGTTGGCAGTGGCCACGCCCACATCATATAGTAATCGGCCAAACAAATGTATTTATTACGAAAACCAAATGCAAATTAACATTACAAGAAACGAGAACAAGCCAATCTAACTCTTTGTTTTGTGTCCGTCTAATTAGACCCAATATCAACGGTCCGAAAACAAACAATCAACAATACACAGCAAAAGTATTCATATGATTAATGTCCATTTCCATTTGTAAAATCACGTTTTAGTTGTTATCTGCGTCTCATCCCATCGGCTCCCCTTGTTGCCATTTCATGTTTTTCATGGTATCTCGTCGTCGTCCTATATCCTTAATGTTTCGCTCGGTTGTTAATTTGCGTCTTATGCCGTTGTCCCGTATTATAAACGTCTTTTTTGGCTGATTTTTGTATCCTTTCCTCGTCCTGTATCCTTGTTTTCTGGAAATATATATGATGTGTTAATTCTCACAGCATAGGCCTACATGAATGTAAAGAATTAAATATTATCAATGTTTGAGAGAATTTCCTAGTTGTAATTCTATAGCAGCTACATGGAATGTACGTTTACATATATACATTGTACGATACATATACATCATAAAAGTTTCTTTCCTTCCAGCTGGACATTCATGTCATCTCTCTCCAGAACTCAAATATTGTTTACAAAAAAAAAAAACCCAGAGACATAGATAATTTAATTAAATCTCTGCAAAAAACTACACGAATAATTGAACACATATATTGTTTTACAGTACTTGTTTTCACATCTTTAACAGCTACATGCATGGACGTTCTATGGAACGTTTTCGTGTGGTTTTACATGGGAAATTATGTTACGATTATTTGTATTTAACCTTCATGATTCGGTTGATGTAAAATACGACGAATGCGATGCTGCAATAATTGCCCCTTGCCGGGGCCCCATCTCTGCATCGGCCATCAATATTTGTGTCGATTTCCATGTACAAGATGCTTTTATCGAAAAATGATTACAAAGCATTGTCATTAATGTAAGAATACTTCATTTGCATCAAATGTATCATCTCAAAACAACAATTTGCATACCGCATTAGTGGTTTATCACACGAAACAAAACCGACACGACTGAGAAACACATGTCCATGTTGACATTTCCACGCAGCCTCGTTTTCAAAGAGTTTGGCGAATTTATATTTAGAACTGTGCTAAATTTACACGGGGCTTCCCCAAAATTTCAATGGTCAAAACTAGACACCGTAAGCAGAACTTGACCATCATTATGGTATACAATGACTTTTGGAAGGCCAAAGAACGCATTTAGACTGGTTTCCTTTGCCCGACTATTCACTTTAACTAATAATTAGTTTGTATTTCAACTGGTAGAGAAAAAAAAAATAACCAAAGGAATACATATTATAATGTGTTAAAAGCCAATTAATTCAAAAAAAACTATCATGAACTTGTAGTGTTCTATTGGCCTATATTAACTGTTGTTGTGAATAGTATAAAAAATAAACATGTAAACTGCGCTTTCAAGCGTTAAAATTAATATAACCGTATGTAAAATGTAACAATATAGTTGTCTTTATCTACGGGTATTATCTCAGGTAATACATTTTATACTTATAACAATTTCATATATGCAACACTTATTGGATAATTATTACTTATTAATCAATGTTTATTTCTTTATGTTGCAAAAACACAGACATTGAATATGTGCAAACTATATGAAAACATAACAAAGGTATAGCATACATGTATAGTTTATGAGTTACTTTCCTTACATTTTTTTAACTCTGTGTTTTTCTTCTTTTTTTTTTTTTTTTTTTGAGTAAGTAACTTTGTGAATTGTATTAGATAAAATGTAAAATGTTTTGTTGTGTATGAGAAAAATATACCTATACCTGCAAAATTTCATAAAAATGTGTAAGTAAATATATATAATCAATGTTACTTTATTGATTCGATTAGCTTAACCTTGCATATGATTGGATTGGAATGCTTGAGGGAAAAAACCTATATACTTATGTATCAGCTAATATGTACTAATTACGACCTCGAGGACATGTTCACGATGTTATTGCCATAGGGTAAATGACAAGTAATTAGTAAAGCGTCTGGCCGACGTACGTACTTGCGGCTTAACTCAGACATGATGCAATCTAGATGACCACTCATCAAAGAAAGTTCCATAAGTCTAATAAGTGTATATGTAAAATGAATAATGTAGGAGAAAACTATCAAAAATATAACCTTGCATTCAATTGCATCCGGTAATACTTTCCTCCAATAATGAAATAAATAATATAATCATAATGTGTATTATGTCGTATGAGAACTTGTTATGTATATAAAAAGTATAATGTACGTATTATGTTATATGAGGATCAGAGCAACTACAAATTAACGTGTGTGTTTAATCACATCACTACTCTGCTCCTAACATAATAAATGGAAAGTTACTAAGACATATATTTCTCCGTGAGTAATCACGTGAGATAAAACTTCCCAATAGGTAAAAATATGTAAAATGTGTATTTGTGTAATAGAAAAATAGTATATGTATATAAACATTAAGGAACCTCTTAAATTTATGATGAAAACAATTAACATAATTCATGAACATGTCACAGGAGAGAAATAGTTGAATCAATGATAAAAATGATAAAACAGTGAATATGTTAAATGTGGCAACTTATCGTAGTAAAAAAAAAACTAGCAAGGTTATTAATAATTTTATATTATCAAACGTTTCCATAACACTATGATGAGTTGTTTATTTTGATGTATATGTGTGCGTTAGATGTATTTATGTGGTCAACTCCCTGTGGTGCATGTCTGTGTTTTTGTGTACGTTTTATGTGTGTATTTCAAAGTAAATTTACATACTGCTTTTAGTTAATAAAATTTACTTTATATATAAAGTTAACAATAATTCTCAAGAATAAGTATGGTTCTCAGTGGTGAAATTGCCATGGTAAAACGGTAATATGATTTTGTGCAAGGAAAATTTGTGGTACAAATAATTGCTTTTAAAAGAGTTTAGACAAATCCACGTACCTGTGAACCAATGATCGTTAGTGGCAGCAGTTTCGCGAAGTGTCCAAACCCAGGTTGTTTTTCTCTGCACAGCGCCAGTGAAGTAAAAGCTAATGTCGAGTGGGGTGTAGATGTTGTAGAGTAAAGTTGGGTATAAGTCAAATGCTGAGTTGTGGTTTCAGTACTTTATTTCGCATGGCAAAGTATGGCCCAGTACTCATGGTCAAGTACTGGGGGAAGTTGACACTCTATGCATGGTTTGCTTGCCTTTAAATAGCCCTACATGTTTGTGTTGAGTAATATCTATAAATCAATGTTAATCACAGAGTTATTCTAAGTTACATCGAAATGCTGACCTTTAGCAGACATGATAAATCATAGTCATGTGTAACTGTTTTGGTTAAATAGCTTTCATCAATGTCTCGACAACATGTTACGCGACACGACGACAGGTCCCTAAGGCTAGGCCACATGTACAGACATGGGTTAAAGATATGTACAGTTTACAAATAATATATTTAACTTAAACTTTTCCCTATAATGCCACACTACCAAATATGAACCAAATTGAGTCAGAAATATTTATCAGAGTTATATCACTTTTAAGAGGATTAGTTAATATTATCTATTTTATAACCTAAGAGCTTCTAACCAGACCACACACTTGTACTTTCACATAGGTGCTATCTTTACAAAACTAGATAAAATCGTAAGGAAATGATAACACGGAACACATGGCGTAATATTCGAGTTTTGATGGAACTTTTTGAGAGTATTGGTGGCCTATAATGGCCTTTGGATTATATTTCGTTGCACACGTCAATTGATTCTGGTGTAACGTGTTTGAGCTGTGCTGCATTGTGTCTTCCTCCACCTTGGAACCGTCTTGTTATGGTACTGCAATAGTTGTTGTTGATGCTCCATGAACGACTCGATGTATCTTTGTCTAAAAAGCAATAGGACAAAATGGTATGCCATGTTCTTCACCGTCCTCTTTTTTCTTCCAAATGGTGTGCTTCTTTGTATCAGGGACCGTAGCGTGGTTTTGAATGTGTGACAAATCCTCTCCTCTTTTCTTCTGAGTTCGGTATTGCCTGTGTAGACGTATGCAAGAAAGCCCGTGATTTGTTTCATGTTCCCTTCATCGATGTCATTGATTAGGTTATTGAGCTCGGCGGTGTTTCGATCACTTTACATTCTTATCAAAATATCTATCTCCACTTCTCTAATCCTCGCCATCTTCTGTCTTCAATATTTTTCGTAGTAATAGTATTATGTAGGATCCGCTTTATATATGTGGTTAATTCCACGTTTCCTTATATAAGGTGATCGACACCGATGGATTGAAAAAGAAGGGCAGGGCTATAACACAACGGTGCATCATAAGGCAAGAACACGGAAATACAGAAGAAATTGCAATGGCGTATGCGTTGCTACCTCGACATCCGAAATTAACAGCATCGGTGAATACACGTGAAGGTAGCATTCCCAGTCTTCCTGATTTCGATATTTTTGACCACCAGTACAAAGAGTAAGGGCGATGGATCTGAAACATATGATAGATAACACAAAAAAGGGAAGACAGATCTTCAACGACCTCGCGGAACCCATCGAAGAGTTTAGCAACTTTAATATACCAAACAAATATCACACCATATGGTTAGTTATCATCAGTGTTATACCATTCTTCATAATTTTGGTTAAGTTATCTGGGTTTCGGGTCTGTAAAAGAAAATCACTCAACCCCATCCCTTAAATAACCACAAAAATGGACAATATAAGCAACCACAGTAATGGACAATATAGATAACATCAGTCATTCAATCCCATAGGTGGTAAGAAGCAATTTTTATTTTATTAAGTGATATTTTAAGAATTTTTATATATTCTGATCTGATTATAAAATATGACATCTTTATTCCTGCATGATCATCCAGAGAATATAGTCATCGATGTACTCTATCTTCAGGGCTCTGTGAAGGTGTCTTTGAAGGGTGATGATTCGCCTCTTTTTGGTTGAAATGGAATCTGCCCGTGTGATGCCCCTGAGTAATGAAGGTGCGTGGTTTCTGTCTTCTTCTGAGTTGGCAATGTTTCCTTCTAAAAAGTTGGTGAGAAAGTTGGAGAGGCACATGATGTCCTTCTCTTTAGCTTCGATGATCGTTGTTCTCATGTCTTCTCCAGAGCTTATCTTCCGACAGCATTCGAAGAAACGCTACGTTAATGATGTCGGGTTGAGCCATTCTGTCTTAATGATACATATCGTGTACGTCTTCATATATGTATATATCGCCTTGGTTGGCAGTGGCCACGCCCACATCATATAGTAATCGGCCAAACAAATGTATTTATTACGAAAACCAAATGCAAATTAACATTACAAGAAACGAGAACAAGCCAATCTAACTCTTTGTTTTGTGTCCGTCTAATTAGACCCAATATCAACGGTCCGAAAACAAACAATCAACAATACACAGCAAAAGTATTCATATGATTAATGTCCATTTCCATTTGTAAAATCACGTTTTAGTTGTTATCTGCGTCTCATCCCATCGGCTCCCCTTGTTGCCATTTCATGTTTTTCATGGTATCTCGTCGTCGTCCTATATCCTTAATGTTTCGCTTGGTTGTTAATTTGCGTCTTATGCCGTTGTCCCGTATTATAAACGTCTTTTTTGGCTGATTTTTGTATCCTTTCCTCGTCCTGTATCCTTGAAGCCTCTTTAGGTTATTGTCCAGCGAATTGAGTCGTCGTAGTGACACATCTTGTCATTGTCATAATTTATTGGTCCAACCAGATGATTCTTTGTCCATTTTCCGCATTTGGTACGCCTTAGTCGAAGGTAAATTCTTCATTATAACTAATATCTCTCACTGCCTGTAGAAATATGTGTGGTCTTCTTCTGATTGCCATAGCATTGGATTGCAATTGAAGTTTGTTTTGGAGTGGCTGATTAATCTCCCCACGGTTCCTTTTAACAATCTTGGATGGCATTCACATGGCACTCTGTTTTCGTTTACACACATCTTTTTCCCTCCGTGAGAATAAAAAAGTACATAGTTGGCATCTTCGTCTCGTTCCTCGGTCCTAATGGCGGCGGCTTCTTCTTCAGCGGTTGTGTGCTTTCCGTGATAATCACATATTATTTTCCCTTCCCTCATATATGTCCCGCATATACTTTACACGTCTTATTATCCGTCCTGCAATATCTTTGTTGACCTTGTCGCTCCCGTCAGTGTATAATTCCTTCTACTGATATCATAGATTACTTTGTCTACTAGTTCATTTATCATGACATCTCTGCTGATCCCTTCTGTTTCTTTGTCTGAGCTTATCAGGTGTTGCTTCCCTTAAATCGCACACTCCTTCGCGTATCTCCTGCTGTTCTGCTGCAACTCCCACTGGAGTTTCCTTTGTTGTCTTTGTGATGGTTGTTACTGTCTCAGATAGGTCGTTGCCTCGCAAGTAGTCTATTGCCTCTGCTGCGGTTATTACCTTTGATTGATCCAGGTGTCTATAATGCCTATCTCTAATGTTCTCACTATGGCAGAGCAGCGTAGATAGAACATCTTGCTGATTTTCGCCAAGGATTTGCGAGCTGGTTTCACTCGCTTTTCTGGTAACCTTCGCTGTTAAGATGCTCTTACATTTGCACATCTGCTAAATTTTCTTGACTCCATCCGTCAATATCCTGAACACGTTCCCGTCATGTTGGAGTATCAAATGGGTCTTTTCTCTCATTCTCTCTACGACATATTTCCTGACATTTATGTATATAATGTTCCATGAACGACACCATGTGATCCTTCAACACTAATTTTGCCTCATACTGACTCGCAGTCTTGTGCTCCTTTATGTTGACGACGACATACTCCTTTCCATTACGTGTTTCTTTCTTATGAAGTGCTCTTTGGTAGTCTTCAAGTAAGATGTTCGTTACGGAACCGGGTCGCATTCCAAGGCCTAAGTATGCGTATGCTCCGATGTAGTAATTGAGGTGTGCCACTTCCTCTCGACTCTTTGGACCCGTTTTCTGCACTAGTTTCATCAGTTTTTTTCGCTTTTTCTATTACTTCAAAGCATTCATTTACCGTTGGTGGCGTCTCTGCTCTCACCCTGTTCTGCCTGTGCTCCGCATTTACAGTCCTCTCATTGCCTGTGAATTGGTCGTTATTTTTTATTGAAACTCATTGAACGAGTCGCTGCTGTTCTGTTGTCAGTTGCTCGAATTTCTTCTCTTGTAAGAACTTAATCCATATCTTCAGGCTCTTCAGGAAGTTGGCGATTGTAGACGGTCGGCCCTGCAGGTAGGGCGTTAGAATTGTACCTGCTGCCCCTATTGCATGATCGTAAAAGGCGACTAAATTTAGGATCTTATCTTTTCTCTTCTTCCTAACTGACTTTATCTTTCCTAATGCCTCCCTTGGCACCGCCTCACTTTTGGCCTTGAGTTGAGCGTTCGCCCCTGTGAGGAAGGCTCTGGGTTCTGTCCCCTGGCCGAGACACACCAAAGTCTATAAAAGTGGTAGTTTCTGCTCCTGCTTAGCGTTCAGCATACAGGGAGTGGGACGACTGGTTCGCCCGTTGTCAGTATAATGTGACCGGGTGGGGTGTGTTGCTTGGTGTCTTCGGCGGCATGCTTCAGTGATATAGCACTATAAAAAGGGCAACAGTTCCACTATACAAGAAGACACAACACGAACATACCGCAGTCTCCCAGTACACTCACCTCGCACAACATACACGCAACACACCGCATACATGGGAGGCCGTCCTTACATGACCATAGCTGTTAATAGGACGTTAATAAATCAAACAAACAAACAAAAACTTCCTAACGACTCTTTGGACCTGTTTCCTGCACTAGTTTCATCATTGTTTTTTTTTTTTAGCTTTTTCTATTACTTCAAAGCATTCATTTACCGTTGGTGGCGTCTCTGCTCTCACCCTGTTCTGCCTGTGCTCCGCATTTACAGTCCTCTCATTGCCTGTGATTGGTCGACAATTTTTATTGAAACTGATTGGACGAGTCGCTGCTGTTCTGTTGTCAGCTGCTCTAATTTCTTCTCTTGTAAGAACTTAATCCATATCTTCAGGCTCTTCAGGTAGTTGTCGATTGTAGACGGTCTTATGTGAACCCCCTTCAAAAGTTCTACGAAGTTTTTGAATCCTGCAGCTGACATATGTTCCAATCCAAATATCGGGTTTCGCTCTCCCATATGAAACATAACCCTCGTTATGTAACTGACGTGGTGGTTGTTGATAACATGTTGACATTTCTGTAAGGCTACCTTCCTGTCTTTAAACTCGCAGAAGTAATCTTGGTCCTTATAATCTTGTGGAACACGTAGAATCTAGTCAAGGTACTCCCTCTTCGATTTCGTCTCGTACAGCAAATTTTTTGTATCTTTCTTTTTGTGGCTTGGTGATGGTTTAGAGGATACAGTTACACTGCCCTTCTGTTTATTTTTCTGTAAACACAGAAATGAGGAGACTATTCAATTATCATAATGTACCATTTGTAAAATATTGTAAACATTATGCTTCAAAACATTTGATAGACATTAACCAAAAACACATGTTATCGTTACAGTTATGAGTCGTGATATTAACAACATGTTTATAACGTTATAATTAAGTTTGCATTCCTAAGAACTCCATTTGTGAAGCAAACATATTTATGATCTTCGTATTTATGTTTGTTTGTTTGTTTGATTAATTAACGTACTATTAACAGCTATGGTCATGTAAGGACGGCCTCCCATGTATGTGGTGTGCTGCGTGTATTATATGCGAGGTGCGTGTTTTGGGAGAAATAGTGACACATTGCTTTGAAAGTACATTTAAGTTCACAGGTATTGGTAATACAATATAGACAATATATATCATGTCTGCAGTTTCAACTGCCTCCAAATCACATGATTAGAGAAAGAAAAAACGAATTCTTAAAACAGGAATGAACATTGTCAAATTTCACAGGTAAGCCGGATGTAATAAGATTTGGTTATAGAAAGGGTTAGTATCGCAGGTAAATATACTGGATAATGAACGAGGGTACATCTACCCACGCCTATGACGTAACTTATGCCCGTAGAAAGTGTTGAGATTAAATCACTCTTGGCATCGTGCTAATGGATGTACGTATATAAGATTAATGAACAAAGAAACAATGGGAAACTCTCTATGATAACTTCCTCCTCGCTCCGGAAAGACTCTATCCCAGAGTCTTAATGGAATTGTCATAATGTAAATTTAATAGTTGTTTTTAAAATTTACACATAAAAGTGGATATTCTTGTTTTAAACAGACTTTCATTTCATAACTTCCTAATAATATAGAAGCATTATACTCTAAGCACTGGTTTCGCAAACTACTAAAAAGGTATTTATAGTAGTCCAATTGGTTTGGCCGAAAAGGATGGTTATAATTAGGAGGTGCATAATTTTGGTAATTTTGTTGAGGGGTTTAATAAAAGTTTACAAAACAGTTTTCTTTTTCAGAATTTTGAACTTTGTTTTCAAGATCAGCTATTTCTTTCTTGAAACTTGTGATATCTTTTTCGAGACTTTCAAGACTATAAAACTTTTAGATTTATATTTCTGATTGCATTGGTCCGAAATTGGGAGCTTTTACAAGTAGGCCCCTGAAAAATGTCCGAATTTGCCACATTCGAAGCATTGGGCTGATTTTGCTTGACATGTTCAATTAACGTGCTCTTGAAAACAATGAAATACCCACTTACCACACCTAAAACACTAATCGTGGCGAAGTTGGTCTGATTGATGATATCGGGGGTCCCTGGTGGCCGTTATTTGACAGGCGTCGTTGGGTGCTAAGGTCCATCTCCGGTTGGCCGTTTAGTTGGGTAGGTACATAGTTCGCTTAGTTTGGGGGAATGTTGTCTGGTACGTAATGTTGTTTCGGAATATGGCATACATTTCTTACGTCTTCTCTTCAAAAGCCAATGTTGCGACAATGTTGGTCTTCCAAGGATGGGATTCACTGAGGTTCCCGAGATCTTGTACAAACCTACCTTGGCTTTCAAATATAAATTTGCAAGTTACATCGGATTCTCGCACCAAATATCATTGGAATATTTGTGCTGTGTATTGTTGATTGATTGTTTTCGGATATTGAGTCCAATTAGAAGGACACAAAAAAAGAGTTTGATTGCAATGATTGGCCTGTACTCGTTTCTTGTATTGTTAATAGTGGCACATTGCGAAGAAAGTAAATTTAAGTTCACTGGTATTGATAATCCAATATAGAGAATATATATATATTATGTCCTTAAATGGCAATCCATCAATAAGTCCACAGTTTCACATAAGTTGTTCACTATTTGGAAATCCAACCTTGAAAAGTATAATGAATATCAAATGGTTGACGTCCTGTCCGTTTGATCATTGACAATCCAACTGCCTTCAAGTCACATGGTTATGAATTCTTAAAACAGGAAAGGGGATTGGGCACACATTGTACAACCTATATAAAGCCCTCTCCCGAAATTTAGAATATTTAAATTTTATAGACAAGATGGCATTTACAATTATATACATGTACAATACATATTAAATAAAGTTGTATTAAAGACGGAGAGGAGAGATTTAGTGAGATATTTTATAACCATTATACTACTCAGTGATATAATGTAATCGTCTACTAAATTTTGTTTGTTTGATTAATTAACGTCCCATTAACATTATGTTGCATAGTGCGCATAGGGATCGATTTATTTTCTCGGGTCAATATATGAATTGCAAATGAACTAGAAATGCTGGGGAGCCGTAATGACATTTGTGATCTGTTACCAGATTGCCTTTGAACAAATTATTACGTTAACAACTTTCTTAGCGTAATCATAAATATGTATATGTATTATATAGGGATTGGATTGCGCTTTTATGTTAACCGTGCTTGTATGAAGCAATTCCTCTAAGAATATATTCTATGGGGCGTATTGAATATATTCTTAGAGGAATTGCTCCATACAAGCATGGTTAAGGTAGGTCCATACTTTTGAAAATCGCGCCAATTTATATGACGCTATACCGGAAGTTGCGGAGGTTGTTTTGAATTCCAGAATGGTTTCCGATACGCCACGACATCACACTTGGATATTTTTTCAATGGGTGAAAATTGTCTACATATAATATTGAATGTTTAAAATCATTAAATAAATCAAATAAAGGCAGTGAAGTGAAAATGATATGCTATCTCTGTGGTTTTTGCGGTCCCTGTCGGATTTTTAAACACATGAAGTGGTGTTCGTCGCTATAAATCATAAGAGGGGACCCGGCCGGACCGAAATTCCGGAATTCTAAAAAAATCGCATACGGATTTCCTTTAAACACACAATTTGGAGAAAATCATAAAAAACAAACAGACATAAACCAGATAGTATATCATAAAAACGTATGAACTGATGTGGAATGTTTTTTTGAGGCATGATTTTCAAAAAATAGTCAAATATAACCCATCTTAGCACTGGATGAAATGGGGGTAGGGTTGCGAGTTACAAACTTCAAGCTTACAAAATTGTGAAATTTTGATCGAGGACCCCGTGTTTTTATATGATATTTGAAAAACATATTACCTTGGGCATATCATATACAAATATTGTGAAATTGACATGGGTTTTCATTTCCTTTTTGGTCTATTCATTGATTTTTTACGGGCGAAAATATGGCAAAACATGATAATTACGTATAGAAAGGGTCCTGGGAAATAACAAAAATTAGTTAGCATTTGTAAAAATAAAATAGTTTTGTATATTGTTCTATCGTAAGAAATTTAGGACAAAAAATCAACAGGATCGAGACTATATTCACCCTAATATTACAGAAAACATAATTTTACGAATTTTTCTATTTTCGGTCAGCAAATTTGCATGGATGGTATATTTCAAGCTCAAATATCTCAAAAAGTAGTTCGAGAACACCCATTTATCTTTACAGATTTGAAATCTACATGAAAAATGCAAGAAAATAAGACCTGTAAGAAAAAAAATGACATGGGTTTTCCCAAAAGTATGGAGTTACCTTAACATAAAAGCGAAATCCAATCCCTATATTTACACTCATACGACTTTTTTATTTATATTTTATGGCATAAAATCGTCATTTGAATTTGACGTAATTATTCAATAACAGTCGGTCAAAAGTGGGAGGAGCTTACTCAATTGAACAGCGAAAGATGAGTCTTCACGTAAGTTAGAATTATTCATCCGCGACGACAATAAAGTTCAATATTTCATTGTAAAATAAACATGACAAATAAAGTAAATTTCAGAGGAAATTTTATTTCATCAGATCAGAACTTTAAATATATATTGAATTTTGCTAAAAGTTAATATATAGCGTAATAACATAAAAAATTTGTACTCGGCCACATGTGTGAACTCGGTGACCGTTTTTGTGCAGCGAGGCGAAGCTGACGCACGCTTACACACTGGAGTTTGCCGAAGTTGTTACACCCGGTCCACCCCAACTGCGAATGATAAATATTATGAAGTTCCTTACCGTCAATCGATTGATTTGTAACACAGCGAGAAATTCTGTACCGTGTAGCGATAAACTCTACCACTCTACCGACACAGCGTGGCTATTTTTAACAACGCGGCTATTTTTAGATTTGGGTCATTTACCGAATGCTCGCTGAAACACGGGCTGTGATTGGTCAATTCTACCATGTGAACAGACAGCGCGAAAACGAAAGTAAACAGACCACCATTTTGATCACAGCAAATCAGTCGAGATTATGGACAGAAACGTCGACATCAACGTCAATGGTCGTGTGTATAAAAAGGGAAAGCCGTTAGACGATGACAGTAGGAACACGGTCATTTGTCTTCGTGATTCAGGACTGCCATATTCAAAGATTTCCAAACAAACCGGTGTGTCGGCCTCAACTTGCCATAAGATTGCCACGAACAATTTGACGACACCCATCAGAGTTAAAAAAAAAAACCTGTTTCGGTAGGTAAAAAGATCACAACACCTGTAATGAAATTTATTGAATTCGAAAGTGTTAAAAGACCCAGTATATACGACAGAGAAATACGAAGTAAGCTGTTGACATCAAATATTTGTACCGCAGAAAACGTTCCATCGAAAACTTCCATCAACAAAGTTCGACATCAATATTTGGACATGACTTTCAAAAAAATTTCACAGATACCCGAGGAAACAACAAGGCCAAATCACGAAGACACTGTCACAAGATTTATTGCCAAAATGACAAATTTCACACCACAACAAATGCACTTTTTTGACGAAGCATCCGTAATTTCGACATCAGGAAATCGGTCATATGGTCACAGTACGATTGGAAAAAAAGCATATGAAGTTCAGAGATATGCTAGTAACAAAACATTTACAGTTAATGCGTGTTGTGGATATTTCGGTTTGGACTACTTTGATGTGTTGGAAGGTCCGTCTAATGCCATGGAAATGTTAAGTTTTTTTGAAGAAGCTTTGCGGCAAACGAATGACTTGGGAAACAGAGTGTTCGCAAGGGGGGACGTGGTAGTGATGGATAATTGTGGCTTTCACCACCAGCGAGCCGGGGAGAGAATATTGAGGACAATGTTGGACAATGCGGGTGTGGAGTTAGTTTTCCAGCCTCCGTATTCACCACAATATAATATTGCAGAGTGTGTGTTCCATGCCATGAGGTGCCGTCTACGTGACAATACATCATTCACAGAGAACTTTACAGAACTAGCTATCGTGACAGCATTAGGGGATATCCCAAACCGTGAACTAGCAAATTATTTCAGGTTATGTGGTTATGTTTAGCAATTGTATATTCTCTTGGTTTCTTTGTGTTTAAATATCGGGACCGAAAATATCTGGAATATACATAATTGGCTTCTAAGGATGAAATAAAATTGTGGTTGAACATAATTTTTATTTATTTATTTTTTTTTTGTTTCAACTCAATTCAAGTACGGTCTGTCCCAGTTTGTCCGGAAATGGTCTTTCCAGCAATATTTTCAAAAATATTTAATAGATTTCAATGTTCCACACACCTGAAGCATTTCATTTGTTGCAACAGAAATCAATATTGGCCGAGAAACAAGAAAGTTTCGTTCTTGTTTGTCATCCAATTCAAATATACTGGTAGGCAAATGGAAGGCTGAAGAATAGAACATTAAATTCCGTTGAATATTTTCCAAACTACAACAGAAAATGACATGTCTGTACTAAGGAGGGAAATGGGTCACACAATATAGGTCATCATTAAGAAATATTGGATTTAAATACGAGTAAGTTCTGAAAATCAAGCTGCTAGAAGCATTTTTGATAATTCAGATTCTATGACCTTGACCTCTTCAGTCCATGGTGCACCACCCTAAGCAATTTGAAGATCCATGCAATCCTTGGAGGTATTTTCTGCTCCATTTAGTAACCTGGATTTGTGCGGTTAATTATGAATACAAGGACGATTTATCATTGACCATCCAAATAGAGCATTACTAATTGCTCCAAGTTTGACCTTGACCTCCATACTCAATAGGTGTCGTACTTGGATCATGGTATATGCACCCATTAGTGAAGTTTGATGAAGATCTGTGCAACGGTTCAATTGTTATTGTTGACCATCCATATGTAGCTATATTTTGTTAAAATTCTCTAAGTTTGACCTTGACCTTTTAACCTATGACCTGCATATTCAATAGGCCTCATCCTTGTACCATGGCACATACACCCACCAAGTTTGATGAAGATCCATATGTAGCGCCATTTTGTCAAATATTTCTCCAAGTTTTGACACACTGACAAACAAACACGCACACACATTGATGATTCGCGTTGCTATATTTCCCTAGCGAGGGGATAAATAGGTCAAAAGGAAATAGACTACATAAATTTTGTGATTGAGATTTTATTGGCAAACTTCAAACACAATGCATCACTCAGATTAATGCTCATACCCAAAATAAAACATTGAATGTTTGCCATAACCCAAATATTATATTTTTTACAGTTTCATGAATGCTAAGTTGGTTTTTTTTTAATTGCATGGTGTCTAATTGTCAGGTTATCACTTACAAAAATTAAATAAAGTGTGTATAGTAACGGAAATTTAAAAAAAAAAATAGGGAAGCGGAGAAGTTTTTGTTCCAAATAAGAACATGGTCACATCAAAAGCAGAATAAAAAAAATCCTACTAATACCCATCATAAAACTCAGTATAAAATTGTGTTGGTTTAGGTTATGGCAAACAATATACCGTTTTACCGTCCAACTAGGATTAGCCAGATAACAGAAAATCTTGTAAAATTTCTTAAAGAATTCTCCGATTTTATCAACTCCAGAGATGGGTCAATGGATAAATTTATATTTGATAGACACAACTGGAAAATGAATATAATATTTCTACCTACATAAAATGATGAATAAAACACTATTGATAATAAATATTAATATAGCCTATGCATATGGGAAATCAACATTACAAAGGTCAGATGACTCTTGTGTAAGACAATGAGTGTCCATTGTTCCCATTGTCTCGGATAAGAGTTGTCTGCCATTTGCAACGTTAATTTCCCATAGACAATTAAGTTTGTAAATAGCGTTTTTATTTCATTTCATAATATAAAATTTTTATATTCATTTTGCAGTTACGTCTATCAAATTATATGAATCCAACGAGCCATATTCCAATAAAATCGGAAAGTTTTTGAAGAAATGGCACCTATTTTTTCATTATCTGCCTGTAAAAACTTTTTCTAAATTTATATAAAAAAACTTGGGCTAAATTCCACCAATAATAACTTTGAAGACTGACCAGTCTCCTAAAGGCTAAAATATCATTTATCAAAATGGAACCAAAATGAATAAAAAAACCTCTTTGAAACTAAAATATTTTGACCTTGAACTTCAATATACTGCATCGTATAAGGCGACTAAATTTAGGATCTTATCTTTTCTATTCTTCCTAAACTGACTTTATCCTTCCTAATGCCTCACTTTTGGCCTTTAGTTGAGCGTTCGCCCCTGTGAGGAAGGCTCTGGGTTCTGTCCCCTGGCCGAGACACACCAAAGTCTATAAAAGTGGTAGTTTCTGCTCCTGCTTAGCGCTCAGCAAAAAGGGAGTGGGACGACTGGTTCGCCCGTTGTCAGTATAATGTGACCGGGTGGGGTGTGTTGCTTGGTGTCTTCGGCGGCATGCTCCAGTGATATAGCACTATAAAAAGGGCAACAGTTCCACTATACAAGAAGACACAACATGAATATACCGCAATCCCCCGAAACACGCACCTCGCACAACATACACGCTGCACACCGCATACATGGGAGGCCGTCCTTACATGACCATGGCTGTTAATAGGACGTTAATTAATCAAACAAACAAACAAACAAAACAAACAAAAATCAATATACTGTAGGTGTCATCCTTTAACTGCAAGCAACTTACCACCAAGTTTGAAGATCAATGGAACAGTTCAAATTATCTAGTTTGAAATCGCATTGTATTAGTTTCAATTCTCCAAAGTCAAATCTGCATCCAAAACAATTGACATTTTGTAGACCAAAGCTTGCTCAATTCTAAAAAGCGTTTCAGATAATCATTTTCAATCTCTGCTGATCTCTAATAAATCCATAACAAGTATTAACAACATTGCTCTAATAAATCCATAACAACATTGAACAATCTCAAATTATTCTTCCATATCAATTATCAAAAAAAATAATACACAATACTGATACATTTCATATTGCGGAGTAGTGCTTACCATTTATAAAACTAAAAGTCTAATCTGGATCAAAAACAAAAATACAGCAAAACTTACTGTTTGTCCCATTTTGCTCAGAACAGCCGTTTTCTTCGATATTTCAGAAAATATTCAACAGAATTTCATGTTCTATACATCAATCTGCAGCATTCCATTTGTCGTAACAGCCTACAGAATTTGAAAAAAATCGGATAACAAACAAAAAATGTTCCTTCTTAGACACTAGTAAAAGTTTGTCCCATGACGTCCCTATTACGCCATAATAAGAAATGACGTCAAAACACCATCAATTTTACTAGTGTCTAAGAAGGAAAAAAACTTGTTTGTTATCCAATTTCCTTCAAATTTTGTACGCTGTTACGACAAACAGAATGCTGCTGATTGGTGTATAAATCATGAAATTCTGTTGAATATTTTCTGAAATATCGAAGAAAACGGCTGTTCTGAGCAAAATGGGACAGACAGTAGGCAAAAAACAATTCTACCTTTCCGACCCTGTAAATAGCAAATTGGAACAAAATACTACTTGTATTAAAAGTTAACTTAAAAAATGTTATTTTTATATTAAATGTCCATCCATTTTTCATAAAATGCATCATGGCGAGGCATCAGAATGCTATTGACAAAATAATTTTCTACAGGAAATTAACAATACAGAGGGCAGACAATTCTTATGCGAGACAGTGGTATCAAAAGTCTACGTACTTTACATGTAAGAGGATGAATGTTCATCATTCCCATTGTCCGAATTTGTCTCCGATAAGAATTGTCTGCCCTTTGCAATATTAATTTCTCATAGGCATTTTATTTTGTTAACAATAACCGTTCTTATTTTCACTAAAATTTCACATGATGTTTTGCTTGTATATACTATAGGACATTGGAAAAACTTCTAAATAAAAAAATGTACTCGGTCTCCAATAATGACATTGATCATGCTCATAAAATATTCATCAGAATAGAACCAAAATGGAAAGAAGAAAACGAAATTTCTTAAACTTCAATATACAGTAGGCGTCATCCTTACACTGTGGTCTAAACAACTTTTAAAATAAGTTTGAAGATCAATGGAAGGCTCAAATTTCCAATTTGAAATTGCATGCATTGTAAATGTTCCAATTTTTAAAGCAAATTCTGCATCCAAAACAATTTACATTTTGCTCTGAAAAACACTTTTGATAATTACTCTCAATGTGGTATAAACCCATAACAAAAATCTCAAATTATTTTTATCGAAACATAAATTGTTTTCGACATTTTTGGTTTCTAGCACCACTGATGAGTCCTAAATGGATGAAATAGTACTTTATGGTGCAGCTCAATTCTCTTTTCGACTTACTGCATCGTTAAAAAATAAATTAATTATAATTAGGTGCAATTCAACTGCGTGTATCTTTTGTACATCGTTTTTTATAAATACCGATACATTTCCTGCTGACAGTGCTGTAATGTATTGTTACCGAGTAGCACTTAACAATTTATAAAAGGCAAATAGCTCTACATCAAAAACAAAAATACAGTGAAACTCAGGCCAAGAATAAAATATTTATGTTTCACCCAAAATTTTTTGGGAAAACAATGCTGAATCGATAATTCACCGAGATTTGAAAAATTATATGCATCAAATGAAACAGAATGTAACCAGAAACACATATTATCTTTTTGGCCTTCATACTGTAAAAAGTAAAAAACATGATCATTGAGATTCCTTCCAATGAAATTTCATTATATTCATATTTGTAAACCTGTTAATGCATTTCAGCTTTCAAAATTTAATATGCCATATTATATTCAATGACATACATGTTATTTGAAATTTCTCTCCTACATTGTATACATATATGTGTCCATCTTTCAATGTTATATGTCAGGATTATTATTTAAACTTTAACATTAAAACAAGCATTTGCTTAAAAATAGCAAATTTGAACAAAATACTACTTGTATTAAATGTCCATCAATTTTTCATAAAATGTGTCATGGCGAGGCAGGTGGCGAGTCATCGGGCAGTGGAGGCAGTGGAGGATTCTCCGGGGGGTCCTCTGGTGGTAGCGGAGGAAACACAGGAGGGTTCACATACGATGTCTGCGCAGGCGAATGCATAGGCAAATTATAGGGCGACGAGTTCAGCATAGGATTCATATAGTTAAAGTTCAACATTGGATTCATGTAGCTGTAGCCAGTATAGGGCGATTGAGGCAAGTTCCATCCCTGGAAAACGGGTTGAGCAAGAGGTTGGAGTTGCGGACCTTGCAATGCCGTCATAGAATAAGATGTTGAAGGTGCTGTCATAGATGTTGAAGGTGCCATCATATATGTTGAAGGTGCCGTCATAGATGTTGATGGTGCCGTCATAGATGTTATCAGTGTCGCGGAAGTGACAACTGGAATTGAGGCGGCATTTGTGGCACTCTGAGTCTGACTTTTCCCTTGACGGAGTAAATTTAATATCGTATCCTTGGTGAGGTTTTGTTCATTCGGAATCTTTCCATTGCATGCTATTTTTAAATATCACAGGTCTTTTTGTAGGACTTGACATCCTGATGAACCGATGTATTTGTCCGGAAAATTTGACTTCAAGAAAGGCCTCAATACACTAATGAAGTTAGTTGTGTTATGTTTGAGAAAAACATCTATCGATGTTTTTTCTTCATCTATGCTTTTAATTCTTTTCTCCAGATTCGAAATTTCTTTATTAACCTGAAACAGAAAAAGTACAATCAAAACAAATTAAAATAACTACACTGTGACTGTGAGGGATGTACATCACGTAATCCACTGGAAGTTGACAGATTTGTAGGGGTTCCCTGTGAATATTGTAATATTTTTGACAAATGATGTGATTCCATTTATGCCTCGCATTTAACATGGTCCTGAAATCAGTTACAGTACAAAAAACTTTGGGACGAATTGTCTTAGAATTGTATGAAGTCACGCGGTATAGTGTTGAAAACGTACAAGACAATTACTGTTTGTCCCATTTAACTCAGAACAGCACTATTTCGAAAAATATTCAACATAATTTCATGTTTTATACATCAATATCCAGCATTCCATTTGTCGTAACAGCGTACCGAAATTGAAGGAAATCGGATAACAAACAAAAAAAATTCCTTCTTGGACATTAGTAAAATTATTGGTGTTTTGACACTGTTTTGTCATTTCTTACTATGGCGTAATAGGGACGTCATGAGACAAACTTTTACTAGTGTCTAAGAAGGAAAAAAAAATGTTTGTTATCCGATTTGCTTTAATTAGTTTAAATTCGGTACGCTGTTACGACAAACGGAATGCTGTATATTGATGTATAAAACATGAAATTCTGTTGAAAATTTTCTGAAATATCGAAGAAAACGGCTGTTCCAAGCCAAATGGGACAAACAGTAGTCACACAGGTAAACAAAACAACATTGTAAACAAACAGATTCATTTCAAGACAACATGACACTGACAGCTCATTAATCAAATACGTGTTGATCGATATCTCCGGCGATCTTAGAATACATTTTAAATTTTTATAAAATATGATTTTGATTGAGCTGTCTCGATGCCATAGTAAATTTCGATTTTTGTCATATGATGAACTTGACTCTGCCCTTCATACTTTCTTACAAAAGTAACAATTTACAATGTCAACCTTATTTTTCCTGTTATATTACCGTTTTGAACTCGATGCGAACTTTATTTAGAAACTTTTCATTTGCAAGATTGACACGTCATTTTCTATGACCTGTCCTGTCATTATTGAATGCCTTACTAATGTATTGTGCCAATTTGTGGTTGGGTTGAGGGGCGTTTACTTACTTCTGTAACTGCTGACTTGTGCTCTGGGTGTTTCGTAAGAAGGCCACAGTACTGGAATCCTGTACACTCCTGGAATTTACAGTCCCTATTTCCTTTATTGCCCTTACTTCTATGTCCCTTGTGATGGCACCGGTCACAAATAAATTTTGTGACTGGGTTACCAGGGATGTTTAGAGGCTCAAGTTCCCTCGGGGGAATGGACAAGTCCTTCTGTTCATCCTTCTTGTGCGATAATAAAATTGCCAATGTGGCCTTCTCATCTTTAAGGCGTTCTAATTCAGACAGTATGTGGCCATCACTAGATGAAATAGAACAGTTTGGAGTGGCCATGGGGGGGTCACTTGCTGGACGACAAACTGTCACTGGCACTTCATTATCATTCACATCACACTCAAAGAGTTTTTTGGGTTTTTTAGGTTTCAAATTCACAGGTTCGTCTTCGAAATCAGTCTTTTTCATTTTTTCCTTTGTTTCTGGAGTTTGGAGGTTTGTAATTTTTTCAATCAGCATTCTCTTGTAGACTATCGGAATTGACATGTTATCGTAGACTTCCTGTGGCCTCAGAAATCGCAATGTTTCGTTGTTGACAACGTCTAATTTAACGAATTCCTCTTTGTATTTTACCAATCCCGGATTGATACCGAGTAGGAATTGATCGATGTCTTCGTGACGTTCGTCCATTTCGAAATATTCCTCCGGAACCAGGAAAATGTCTGCGTTTTGCACAAATCCACGATCCAAACAACACTCAACTGTCTGACTTCACTTTCTGTTTCGCGCCGTCTGTCGACAAGCTCAGCCAATCAACCAATCACAGCCCGTGTTTCAGCGAGCATTCGGTAAATGACCCAAATCTAAAAATAGCCGCGTTGTTAAAAATAGCCACGTTGTGTCGGTAGAGTGTTAGCGTTTATCGCTACACGGTACAGAATTTCTCGCTGTGTTACAAATCAATCGATTGACGGTAAGGAACTTCATAATATTTATCATTCGCAGTTGGGGTGGACCGGGTGTAAAACACCGATGTTCAAGTTGCTCAACGTGTTTGAGATTGTCGTCCGACTTGACGATATTACATCCTTGGGAGCCATGTGATTATATTATTTACGCTTAGATCCATCGCCATCTAGCCCACAGACGGAACATTTTCACTTGTTTTCGATATAATGTATTTGTGGTGACGCGTAACTGTCAACACGTGGATTACTAGCGGTGCATGTTTTATAATACACATGATTAAATTCTGAAAGAATAAAGACAAGAGGATACGTTTATAACTGACCTCTGTCAGAGGGCCTCACGCCCGTCCACCCCAAAGCACGATCGTAGGATGAACAGACACAGAGGTAATGTTTACATTTGACAGCACTGCACGTCGCCCCGGTCGGGATATTTTTCCCGTTTTTTTTTTCTACAATTGTTAATAAAAAAATATTGGTATCATATATAAATATAAAACATATATGTATTGTTTACATTTTCCAAAATTCTATGAAAAACAACAATATACACGTAATGTTGCGTCAAAATGTAAACAAAGCCATGTGTTTCTTTTTAAAAAAGTAGCCCCTTAATATTGCATTGAACATTTCCATACGCAAGTTCAAAGCTCAATGTTACCATGCAGTTATGGTAAACAAAATCGGCTAGTATTTGCGTATAGTGAACAAGCCTAGCAAGTGTAAATATATATTTATGTATTATGGTTAACACGCACCTCGCTCTTTACACAAGCTACACACTGCATACATGCGAGGCCGTCCTTACATGACCCTGATTGTTAATAGGACGTTAAAATAATCAAACAAACAAATAAATGTATTATGTTTAGATTGCGGTCTCCAATAAGACGAAATCGTGTATTACAGGTAAGTCTTGGTTGCGAAATATATGTTTAGATATGTAGATTGACTCACTGTGCCTGGTGTTTAGCAAGTTGGTTCCATTAACGAATGGTAAAATAGAGATATTCGATTAATGTTTATTATTTGAAAATGTTTAATTTTATGCATTACGAAATTTTGTTGGGTGTTATCAGCAACAATAGGAGGGAGGAAATGTTTGTAAATAGGTTAGGGTAAGTCCATGATGTTTTTTATTTAAAAAAAAAAACAACGCTGTGGAGTTTTCAACGACACTATCTGTTAGACAAGGGCTCATAGCCAGTTTCACAATATAAACAGGATGTCTACTTAAAAGAAAGATGGCAAACCCAAAAACAATACAACTTGCTTTAAATTGTAATTTTTCTAAAAAAATATATATCGGCGACCGAAAAACCGTCATACAACTTCCAATAATTGTATGAAGAATGAAAGTTTATTTTTATCTACAGATAATGTTTGTTTGATTATTTTAACGTTCTCTAACATCCAGGGTCATGTAAGGACGGTCTCCCTTGTATGCAGTGTGTGGCGCACGTATGTGAAGTGCGAGGTGCGTGTTTTGGGAGATTGCGGTGTGTTCGTGTTGTGTCTTTTGTATAGTGGAACTGCTGCCCTTTTTATAGTGCTATATCGCTGAAGCATGCCGCTGAAGACACCAAGCAACACAGCCCACCCGGTCATATTATACTGACAACAGACGAACCAGTCGTCCCACTCCCTGTTTGCTGAGCGCTAAGCAGGAGCAGAAACTACAACTATTATAGACTTTGGTGTGTCTCGGCCAAGGGACGAGACCCAGAGCCTTCCTCATAGGGGCGAACGCTAAACTCAAGGCCAAAAGTTAGACGGTGTCAAGGGAGGCATTAGGAAAAGTCGGATAGGAAGAAGAGAAAAAATTATATCCTTAATTAAGTCGCCTTTTACGATCATGCATTAGGGGCAGCAGGTACAATTCTAACTCCCTACCTGTAAGGCCAAAGAGAGAATGATGTTTTAAGTCGCCAGGTGTCCGTATGATGTGATTGGGTGGGATGTGTTGCTTGGTGTCTTCGTCGGCACGCTTCAGTGATTTCGAACTATAAAAAAGGCCAAGAGTTCCACTATATCGGAACGCATAACACGAATATACCACCCAAAACACGCACCTCGTACTTCACACACGCTACACCACATACAAGGGAGGCCGTCCTTACATGACCCTGGCTGTTAATGAGATGTTAATTAATCAAACAAACAAAATAATTTCCGAAGAACTCCTTGTTGCTTTGTAACAGTTTACATATATGGTGTCTTTGTCTGCCGCTTAAGACCAACATTGTCGCAACAACTTAAAATCATAATCCATGTTAATCCTAGATGTCGATGATTTTTAACAAAATTAACAGTAATATTATTAAAAATGATATCAATTACGCAATTCAGGTCAAATTCGAGATAAAAATTGTCCCATTTAACGGCCAACAACTCTATATAGCACTATAAAAAGGGCAATAGTTCCACCATACAAGAAGACACAACATGAATATACCGCAGGTTCCCAAAACACTCACTTCGCACTACATACACGCAACACACCGCATACATGGGAGGCCGTCCTTTCATGGCCATAGCTGTTAATTAATCAAACAAACAAACAAACCATATTCAAGAGATAGGACAGACCCTTGCTACACCCCTGCATGCCTTCTAATAACTTTTGTGATGTACCATAGTTATAGTATTTGGCTTCCTATCCTATCCACTGTGCCACACTGTCGAACGCCTTATAAATATCACAAAATAATAAACAGGTTTGTTGTCTTTTTTCCAAAGTATCACATATATCTAAAAAAAAAACTATTTAAGGTAATCAGTTGTAGAATAACCAGGTGTAAAAACCAAACTGGTGTGTATAAATAAGCGAATTACCTAACAAATAATCATGTAAATATTTGCAATTATATAGTGACAGGATGTGTTCAGCATTGTGAAACATATTAACAAAAAATAAAAAGTTACGTAAATCCCATGCTTTTTCGCCTCCGTTTTAGGAATAAAACTCGCCCCTACGAACTGTTCAACTGGACTCGCGGCCAATTGTAACCGAACTTTATTTAATTGCAATCTAATTAAAATAAATTATATTTTGCTAAGTTGTAGCGATATACAGACCACTAGTCGACGTGCAAGATTAATCTAGTATCGGAGCAATAAAGTACACCTATACGAAATATTTAAAATTGATTACCGAGATACCGCTCTTAAATGACCTACTCGACACAAGGGTTGTGTACACTTAACAGACTGAATTCCTATACCGCGGTCGGGTCCGTCGTACACGTTTTACCCCAAGAACAGAAGATTTAATGATAGGCCTAGCACGGCTGGTCGGTGGAGCGCGTACAAGTAAGTACACCGTAGTATTCATTCTAACGACTTTCAGTCAATACCTTTACAATTAGCCTCATTACAAAAGTATCAGAACATGTACTGTTGAATGTCATAAGAAATCGTGTCGATTGCTAGTTGTAGACATACTTTATTAGGCTGGGACGACCATATACAGTATTACCGGAAATACAGCGATCATACTAGTTTTGAAAACGGATTCGGTTATTGAAATCACGAATTTATCACACAGTATGAATTACGCGTACAAATATTTACATGATTTGAGTAATTTCTAGACACTTGCATAAGAATAATTCTAAAAGATGGTCGATATTATTTTTATGATATCTATTATAGAAGCACGTTATAGGTCTGTTCTAGGAATTAATCACCGTCACAATTTTTGGCCCAGGTTAAAAAAAAAAATCGTACTGTCGTGTTTTTAAATTCCGAGACATGTATACGTAGCATACGCGATGTAATCTACCTAAGTGTGACTCAACACATTTCATTTATAAAAGAAATATCCACAAAATATTCATGTTTATGCATAAATACTTGTGTAGTCAAGGCCAGATAACCAGCTGTGTTAAGATAAGCTTACACTTGAAATCTACCTTTTAATTTTAACAAGAGTTCAATAGGATGTTGCATTTCCCGGCGACCGAGAAGAATAAGGGACCGATCCTTGAGGTTCTAAAGAAGGCTCTTCCACAGGACAGAGAGGGGCTCGCATTAGAGGTGGCATCAGGGAGCGGCTCCCATGTTACACATTTCGCCCCTCACTTCCCCCGTCTAACATGGCTGCCTACTGAAATCGAAGACAGAAATTTACAAAGGTAAAGCATATAGATAATTTAATTCAACGATGCTATTTAAAACAGCGAATCAATAAAAACATTAAATTACATGTATCAACGTAAGACAGGGAAAACAGACCAATATAGCAAACTACGTTGGGGGTCTCAAATAATGTCACACAAGACAGGTAATCTATATATACAGTGAGTCCGCAGACAGTCTCGACTGTATTTATAAAAACGTGATTAAGAAACTGGAGATTTTCTTAAGTACGAAACTGGTGATATTGATTTTCTGAAGTAGATAGTGGTTTAAATATCTGGTAACAAGAATCGTATATATTTCCGTTCAGTTCTTTATTAATTTTTGAACATTTGGTTCATCAGTGAAGCTAGTAGAATCATATTCCTTTAAAACATAATTGAAGATATTTGATTTAATATGTTTATTTTAACTTTGGGAAAACCAAGTGAAGGGCATATGTGTATTTCAGGAACGTAAAGAACCGAATAAGAAAGAAGTGTTTTATTATAGCAATTTTGAATGAACTCTTGAAATATGTGTAAGAAATAAATAAATGAAAAACTCCGATGTAGGGTATGACTAAAATTGATTTATCTTAAGAGGCGTGTACGGCAGTGTTACCATATCATCATATGCCTGTCGGAACAATAAGAAGTCATACATGATTTAAAAGTGAAATATCCAGAAAAGAAATCCATTGTTTAAGAAAGATAGTTTATTAGTCCCCTGTAGGTGAAACCGGAGGGGACTAAAGTGTTTGTCTGGACGGATGACTGTTCCCAGACAATAACTTGAAACGGATTGATGAATTTTGTTTAAACCTCATTTAATAATAGCTTTTGAGGTAACACAGCTAGGGATAGATTTCGGTGCCAAAAGATCAACTACAAAGCTCACTGTTACTAAAAATGGATAGATTTGGCAATGTTGGTTTCATGGATTTTGTTGAAACTTCATACAATAGTAGCTTTTGAGGTAAAACAGCTTGAAAACAGTTTGGTATTGATTTTGTCGTCAACTACAAGGTACTTGGCAGTACTATAAATAGTTTTGGCAAATGTTGAGTTTCCAGATGATAATTAAAAAAGTAATTGTATTTTCAAGCAATATCACGTGATGGTAGCTTATGAGATAATACAGCTTGGGATTGATTATGGTGTCAAAAAGACATCTATAAAGGTCATTATTACTACAAATAGGCTATGGCCAGTGTTATAGTATGTGGGGATCGACATCGGACGTTATTACTTCAGCAGTTCTGTCACTTTCGGAAAACTGAAATAGCTTTATTAACTTTTATATGCTATTCCTGACATATATCATTGTGTTGTAGTATTTCAGCATTTATACAACATACAAAGGTAACAAATGTGAAAGAACCGGTGATATTGGATGTCACCACCGACCCCCGGGGGTGGGGAGGAGGTCTGGGGGAGGGGTCCCTTACTGTCATACTCAACGCCAATATGATCCATATCTCGCCCTGGGATACGGCTGTGGTAAGTTGTCGGACACAGATCACGTCATTTTTTTCAAATGTTTTTTCATTGTTTCTGTCTTGGCGTTACAATGAATTTTCAGCCATTGAAAATCGCTCCAAATCATATTGCAGTAGTGTCAAATACAAAAAATATTACATCTGCGAAACCACTGGATATCAAGCGGATTCTGTGATAGATGGAGGATCTTACATGAGTGACTATGTGATATGGAATTTATCAAACGAGTTCAATACTTTAAATTGTTATTTTTAACGAGTTTGATAAATTTCATATCACCTAGTCACGACTGTAAGATTCTATTTATCACATAACTTTTATTAATAGAAATATAAGCAAAACTTTAAATTTCGTCTCTATATAACAGTAGAAATCCGGCTCGAATGTGACATTTCCGTATACTGAAACAATCATGCGACGTCATACAAATATTATGATGTCAAATCTATATGTGACGTCCTAACAATGTTATTACATATGTGTCTTACGATATTTATGACTTGGCCGTATGACATGGCTGGACGGGCCGGTTATGCGATTACGTATTTTATTATGTCAATGATCAGAATGAATATAGCTTTCTTAAGACGACACCATTATCTGTCTAGAAGTCTGCAGCCAAAGTAATGGTGTATTATGGTTTAATACGAACTTTGATAGCTTTTCATATTTGATGATTTGATCACAGGTGTTCGTTTCTAATATAAGTATAAGTATAATACTGGGTCAAGGTCTATAACTCGGCCGGCCATATAACACTACCCAATTTCAGAAAAAGTATGATTATTATCCAACCGTATAGGATATAATAATAGAAATACTCTCAATCGACAGCCAGATAATTTATCTTTAATTTGGTATATGATACAATATATATCATGCCGTATAAATGTCACTAGGTATCCAGAAACATCGGAAAACAGCCAGATTTCAACTGGTCGGACACTGTGGTGTCCTCCGATAAACACGCTAGGGCTCTAATGGGTAGTTCAAAAACCACTGCATGTCAACACTTCAGCTTCATAGGAATTAAAGTTTGGTAAAAAACAAACTTACCGGTATGTTAGTGTTTATCTATGTACCATCCATTTGCGCAATACAGCCTTTTGAAATTTCCGATTGAAAAAATGTGTGTCTCTAGCCGTCATGTTGATATGTGTGTAGTACATTTGTTTTCTCGGCGTTGATTGGTCAATTAATTTTCGAGAGCCAATCAACGCCGACAAAACAAATCTACTGCACACATACTTACATGGCGGCTAGAGACATATTTTTTTTTCAATCGGAAAATTTCAAAGGGCTACGTTAGGCAAATGGATGGTATTTATCCAGGGATTTACTAACCGGTAAGTTTGTTTTCTACCAAACTTTCATTCTTATGACGCTGAAGTGTTGACATGCAGTGGTTTTTGAGCTACCCATTAGAGCCCTGGCGTGTTCATCGGAGGACACCACTGTGTCCGACCAGTTGAAATCTGGCTGTTTTCCGATGTTTTTGGATACCTAGTGACATTTATACGGCATGATATATATTGTATCATATACCAAAATAAAGATAAATTATCTGGCTGTCGATTGAGAGTATTCCTATTATTATATCCTATACGGTTGGTTAATAATCATACTTTTTCTGAAATTGGGTAGTGTTATATGGCCGGCCGAATTATAGACCTTGACCCAGTATTATACTTATACTGATATTAGAAACGAACACCTGTGATTATCTAAGTTAATTGATTACCTCATTTCCCCCTGAAAATTCACAATAGACTCTTCCAGCCTTTGAATTAGAAGACTTCAAATGTGTCTTCAGGGGTGAATGAGTTAAAGACCTCTTTCAAATTCATGATAGCATACCATATAATAATTCTGAGAACGTTCACAGAACTCGGAAGTGCTATAAAACTACATTTGCATATTATTTACATTTACGCCTTTTCTTTTTAAGGGACTTTTCGCGGGAGCTAATTACCTACTAAAATCGGGAGGATACCTTTTTATATACGGAGTAAGTACTATAGAGAACTGAAATGTGTGTGATACGTCACTGCGTGTGACATATCACACAAGTTTGTCCATGTGATTACTATTTATTTACATGCGGTAATATTGTTCTACTTTTAATATTTTACTTCGATACTCACTCACATTGTGGGATGTGTATCATTTTTATAGTGACTTTCCAGTTATCTATTATTTTATTTTTACTCAATACATCACTGAAGAAAGAGTCGCTTGTGCTAAAAAGTAGTAGATATTTGAAATCTTAAAACATAACAAAAAAAGTTGATCATTTATTGTAATTAATGATTTTATAAATCTTTATAAATTGTGTTATCTTTGATAGTTAAATGAATTTATTGTCGTTCATTTTAAATTGCTAATTTCAATACTAGTTTTTCTGTCATTATATAATACCGAAAACGGGAGGATACCTCGGGAGAGTTCTAACAACATGATGAGGTAATTACGACTTTGTTTTCCAGCCATTCGCTATACACGGCAGTTTGACACCGGAAAGTAATGTGAAGTTTGACCAGTATTTAAAATCACAGTAAGTGTTGTAGCAGCCACCTGCTACGTTTTTGTATCAGTAGTCTACCGTGACTATACATCAAAGTGTTCCGAAAGTCTAAGCGTCCTCTAAATATTGAATGTAAAATGTATAATTTTAATTACTACATGTATATGCAGTTCAATAAACAATCCTCAATTCAGTGATGTCCCATACATAAAGGTTACCTACATAAAGGTTACCCAGAGAAACTTAAATTGGGGACCGTTTCCTTTTTGTACAATTTTTTATGGTGGCAGTTTGAGGTTAGTAATTTCCATAATTAAAAGAATATTGATGAAATGTAGCGAAATTGCTGAACCATTTTTACAATATTATGCATCAATGAATGTAGCTCACCAAGGCACGTAACCACGTAATACATTTTTGTACTTTACATCCTTTGTGAATAATGGTAAACACGGAAGAAAAAATTCCATTGGCATTGGGAATGGTGCGAATGATAGGCGGTCTCTGACAGTCCCTTAAAATACTGTAATCTCTAACTATGTAACCTGGCTCATTGGAGAATTGTTGAAGTGTACATGTACTATGTCATTGACAGAGATTGTAGATGGGGAGTGAGGGATATAGATGATCTGGAGAAATTGGCTCAGACAAACCGCCTTAAGTTACATCAGATGGTAAGTATAAAACTGATTGGCCCTTGTGATACTACCTTACAGAAATATTAGAAATAAACACTGTATTCATCTTCACTTTCTAGTTGACAAAGATAATGATACCCGATTTTTAGGTCACCTGAGACGAAGTCTCAAGTGACCTATTCTAATCGCCTTTTGACTGTCGTCGTGCGTCGTCCGTCGTATGTCCGTAAACAATTTACATTTTCGACTTCTTCTCCAAAACTGCTGAAGCAATTTCAATGAAATTTTGCACAAACCTTCTAAGGCATAAGGCCAATCAAAATTGTGAATTATATGGTCCCCACCCCCCAGGGGGCTGTGGGAGGGGCCAAAAGGGGTAAAATTGAGTAAAATTTCAAAAATCTTCTTCTCTACTCACAGATGTGGTAGAATCAAATACTCTTCATAGATAGAAAGGTCTTAAGGTCCTTTACAAAAATTGTGAATTATATGACCCTGGGGTCTCTAGTTTCCCCCTGGGGAGGGGGTTAAGTTTACTATAGTTTATATTGGGAAAACACATTTTTGCGCATTATTTGGCCATTTGTAATAGGAAATGAGTCAAATGTTGTCAGAATTATCAGTATGAGATGGCCATATAATCCTATTTACAAATTTTCGATGACTGACCCCAAGGGGCCTTAGGGGCGGGGTCAAAAGGGGTCAAATAGGCTAAAACTTCAAAAAACTTCTAGAATCAAATACTTTTCATAATTAGAAAGTCTTAAGGTCCTTTACAAAAATTGTGAATTATATGACCCTGGGGTCTCACGTTTCCCCTTGGGGAGAGGGTCAAGTTTACTATAGTTTATGTAGGGAAAACACATTTATGAGCATTTTTTTTGCTCAATTTTCATTGGAAACGAGTCAAGCTTGGTTAGATTTATTATCCTGAGATAGCATTTTAATATCATATCCACATTGGTTCTGGCCGACCCCCTTGGGGCAGAGGGGCGGGGCTACAAAAGGGTCAAATAGGCTAAAACTTCAAAAATCTTCTTCTGAAATTCTGGAAATGGTAGAAACCAATACTTTTTATAAATAGAAAGGTCTTAAGGTCCTTTACAAAAATTGTGAATTATATGACCCTGGGGTCTCACATTTCCCCCTGGGGAGGGGGTCAAATTTACTATACAGTTTATATAGGGAAAACACATTTATGAGCATTTTTTGCTCAATTTTCATTGGAAACGAGTCAAACTTGGTTAGAATTATTAGCCTGAGATAGCATTTTAATATCATATCCATATTATATCCATATTGGTCCAGGCCGACCCCCTGGGGGCAGAGGGGCGGGACCAAAAAAGGTCAAATAGGCTAAAACTTCAAAAATATTCTTTTAAAATTCTGGAAATGGTATAATCAAATACACTTTATAGATGAAAATATCTTAAAGTTTGTTTATAAAAATTGTAAATTATATGACCCTGGGATCTCCTGTTTCCCCTTGGGGAGGGGGTCAAGTTTACTATAGTTTATATAGGAAAAACACATTAATAAGCATTTTTTGCTGAATTTTCATAGGAAATGAGTCAAACTTGGTTAGAATTATTAGCCTCAGATAGCATTTTAATATCATATCCACATTGAACCTGGCCGACCCCCTGGGGGCAGAGGGGCGGGACTAAAAAAGGGTCAAATAGGCTAAAACTTCAAAAATCTTTTAAAATTCTGGATATAGTAGAATCAAATAATTATAGATGGAAAGGTCTTCAGGTGTTTTATAAAAACTGTGAATTATATGACCTTGGGGTCTCACGTTACCCCCTGGGGAGGGGTCAAGTTTACTTTAGTTTATATAGGAAAAACATATTTGTGAACATTATTTGCCCAATTTTCGTAGGAAATTAGTCAAACTTGATCAGAATTATTAGCCTAAGATATAGCATTTGAACATCCATATCCGTCCTCGATGACCCCCGGGGGACCAGAGGGGCAGGACCAAACAGGGTCAAATACTCAAATTGATTAAAATTTAAAAAAAATACCTCTAAGTTCACCGGTTTGATGGAAGCAAATACTCTTCATAGTCTAAAAAGGTCAAATTTATAAATCACTGACCAATTTCAAGGCCCTTTAATTTGTTTCATTATTTATTTATTTCATTATATATTCTAACTCAGGTGACCGTTAAGGCCCATGGGCCTCTTGTTTTAAAATTAATTTTGAGTAAAAATTGTTTTAGTGAAAAAAGGGTTGATTTGCGAGAAAAACAAAAATGCAAAAGTTTATTGACTAGCTGAAACTCCAAACCCACAAGCTCAATAATAATAATTCTTTTGTTGATTTTTCTGCTTTGATATACATATATATATATATATATATATATGTTCTATTATCATATCAATTCTCATCTTGTTTTAAAACATATCACTTATCCAAATACAAGAAGTGAAACTAAGCGCACCTACCTTATTTATTTACAGGTTGACATGCCCGCCAACAACAAAATTTTGATATTCGTTAAAGAGTCATGACATTGGATACAATTAACGTTTTAAAGTGTGTTACATGTTTTATGTTAATTGACGTTCAAGTCTATAATGATGTTGTGTCATAACCACAAACATATTGCTGTGTACAAGTATGTTGGCCTCCCAGGCAGTCGAACCTGTGCCACAAATCATTTGATCCACATCATTTATGCCCATTTGTGCTTTGTGGATGTATTCATATTCAAAACTATGTTTGAGTAAAAATTAACAATTCAAATGTTAGCGTTTTATCATTTTTATGTACGAAATACAAACTTTCACTAAGAAAAAAAGATTGTTTCCACGAAACGCAGACAGTACTGAAATGAATGCAAGAAACATGAAGCACTTGTAAACAGTATATGTATTGCTACAATTGAAATTCCGTGTCGTATGGTGGAAACTTTTGGCAATGTTGTATTGGCGATCCCGCCATGCGACGAGCGATAATCCGTCATTTGGAGAGCGATAGCTGTGCGTCATTCAAATTCTGTATGTGGATATTACAGAGTCATCTGCCCTTGTGGGTAGGTATTGATTATCACGTCATGTGTTTACGAGCGTAACGTCATACTTTTCGGAGAAAACGACGTGAATTGCGCTCACAAAATAATGACGTTACAATCGATACCTACCCCCAAGGGAGCTAACTCTGTAATATGCAAAGACGGAATAGCGACAGTACATATTTTGTCCCTCTTCCTTTGGCTCATTATCGCACATCTGTATAGTGGATTTTGGTTTCGTTGCACGCAAAAGGATGAAATATGGAAGGTCAACAACAGTCTTTGAGTTACATAAAGTTTGTCCAGTTGAAAATGGACATGCTACTAGTAGCACAACAATACATTGTATTCAGCTCGAGGGACCGACAAATCCCATTCGTCAGATTAAGATTACTCTACCTGTTTCGGTGTTTCAAAATAGTAATGAAACTGAATCCTCAGTCATTGTTTTTATGATACTTATAATCGATATATATACAATGAATTGATTCAGAAGTAATTGAAACAACGATGCAACTTTTATGTTTATATTCTTAAATCCGGTATGTTTACAGCAGAAGGCCTATTTGTGTTTGTAATCATCCAAAATCCAGAAATAATGATATACGGAACCAGTAAAATTTCGTTGAATTCAAGAAATGTTTAACGTGTACTGATCAAAGTAGAATTATAGTGATCGCAACGTTGAATCTTTGTTCGTCACACCTTTCCCTCTCTCTCTGTCTCAGTCTCAAATACAACTTTATATACATGTATATTATATATATATCTTATAAATGCCATTTTGTCTATGTGATTTGAATGCTTTATTTTTTGGGAACGGGCTTTATATAAGTTGTACAATTTGTGCCGAATCCCATTGCACATTTTGCAATAAAATATGTTTAAATCAAAATCAAATCGTCAAACCTCTTAGACGCATCAGGTTTGAACCCGACACCGCGTCGCAACTACGTTAAACATCTTGCCATGTTATGAATTTTAAGTGTGTGTAATGATTTTATGCAATCGCCTAAAATCTACCTGATTTGTGGAGTTTTGAAGAGTCTGATAAAATTATTAAAACGATTGACAGTTTCATATCGGGAAAACCTCAAATACATATTTCATTAGACGGAAATAATATGTGTATGCTCATTGATGAATTGCGGGAATTCCTGTCAACTTCGAGTAGCTTTATTTGAGCTTCATAAAATCATTAATACGACTACATATAAGGATTAAAGATGTTCCACCGTTGACAAACTGTATTTTTGTTCAACTGGCCCGAAGGGCTGGTGAGCTTATGTCATGGCGCGACGTCCGGCGTCCGTCTGTTCGTCGTCGTCTAACATTTTCTTAAAATCGCTACTAGTCATAGAGTTTTGCATGAATTGTAACTAAATTTGGCCAAAACATCCTTGGGGAAGGGGAACAGACTTTGTGTAATTTTGGGTTCTGAGCTCCTGGGAATACATGTAAGGGGAATAGAGGTAAATCGTGTAAAACGCTTCTAGTCGTAGAGTTCTGCATTGATTGAAACCAAATTTTGCCAAAAACATCTTTGGGTAAGGAGAAAAGGGGACAGGAGGGGCAGGGCCAACAGGTACTTTAAAAAAGTTCTGCATGGATTGAAACCAAATTTTGCCAAAATCATCAGGAGAAGGGGGAACAGAGTTTGTATAAATGTTGGTTCTGACCCCTCAGGGCAGGAGGGCGGGCCCAATAGGGGGAATAGAGTTAAATCATTTAAATCGCTACTAGTCCAAGAGTTCTGCATTGATTGTAACCTTTGGTCCAGAATAGTCCAAGGAGGAAGGGTAACATAATTTGTATAGATTTTGGCTTTGACCACCTGGAGCAGAAAGAGTAGGGCCCAAATAGGGGAATTAGAAGTAAATATTAAATTCCTTTAGCATTACAAACCACGTGAGCGATACAGGCACTTTGGGCCTTTTGTTTCTCTATCAAAAACAGGAGCAGACAAATTAGTATTTTTCTTCAGTTACAAAAGTTTCTTAACACCATTACCACCATCGAAAAGTTTGAGATTCTAATTTTACTTCAAGTTGAAAATATGAAAAATAATTAATTGCATCCCGAAAAAATTCCGTGGCAGTCTCACTGTGTTCTGTATGGTGCGCATGCACCGAAAGCAAAATAAATTATTTTATATTATATTTTGTGCTAATGACACATATATATATACACGATTAAACACGAATTATTGTTCACATGATGAGTGGCGTTTATGCTCTGTCGGCGATGGAACATCTTTAAAAGTATATTTCCGGTGATTCTATCGAAGGATAAAATTGAGTAAGATATGATATATATATAGATCGCTCAATATCATAATACTAACATATCAAAAAATCTAGGGTTTTAATGGGTTCTATAAAATTTCTACACAGACAAAAATAGTTCGTTTCATAACCATCGTTTTTCTTTTTCTTTTTTCTTTTTCGATGCGCTATTCAAAGTCTATAATATCTATGTATGCATGTGTGTATGTACATGTATGTATGCATGCAAGTATGTATGTTGTGTCGTACTGGTATGCATACAATGCACATGCATATGTAATGCAGGGTATTGCCATGTCATGATATGTCATGTTTTATATGTACACTATGTAACATAGTGTTTGTGTGTCCATTTATGTATACTCTGTAAATAGTCAATAACATTAGATCTCTGTAGTATAAAATGAAGCTGCCATAATTTATAAAGTACTTGTACCCGTAAACGAAGTTATATTTATCTTGATGTAACGTCAAACCCTGACACCACCCTATAAAGTCATGTTTATAGACCTTAAGGGAGGATTTACCTGACATTAACAACTCTGTGTCCTTTCTCCGACACGATTTAAGAATAAACCATCCACATAGTATTATAATAAATCATATTTGAGGACCTAGAGAGTATCGATTTCATTACATATAACAACAATATGATATCAAAACAAATTCATGGGTAAACTTTTGTTGAACCTGTCAAAGACCAAAGATTTTTTTTTAATTATTTTCCATCTCTTGATATCTGACATTGTTCTCAATTAAATATTAAAATACGGATTGAGTGTATCATTTCCAGACGTTCCTGCATACGATGTTTGTTCTTTTTTTATTTCTATTTATGCAGTATTATTTATACTTACGGATTTTTTTAATTTCTTTTGATGCATAATTATTTATGCAGATGTATCTAGCTTTGGAATGATTAAAAATGACTAATTATTTGTACGTATGCATTATTTCAGTTCTGTACCTTTATAATGAGAGATCATGAGGGAAATTTCTCTTTTTACAAGAATTTAATGTCTCGCCGATTTATGATCTCTTTCCGTTGCCAGTTATCATGCAGATTTATCAACTTCGGATTTTTCTACAATATTTTACTTGGGACCAGGGTCCAATGAATTGGGAATTTTTACGCGGTAAAATGCAAAATTGAGAAAAATTACGCAATTAAACTAAAATCCATAATTTTTCAGATAATCTGATACATATGTTATATTACCTTAATCTCTCTTTTATTTTTGAATTTGCTTATTTTATTAGTAGCTCTTTTCTGATATGATACGTTTCTTACTCGAATTTTGTAAAAGACATATCTAATTTAAATTGTTTCTGGTAAAAAAAATCATGCTCTTAGATGCTTACACTGTATTTGCTGAGCTAATATTTTCTCTGCTAATTCTGTAAAAATCATGAAGGGACAATGTCTTTTAGAATAATATAATTTGATGTTACTATTAAAAATGGTTTTGACAATCAGGTGCAGAGACAATCTTAAACCTAATTTATTCACTGAATTAGTTTTATTTTATTACTATATTTAATTAAATTTCTATATCAGAAAGCAAAACATGGCTGCCACCTTGTTTGTCACATATCTAACATCAGATACTTTTTATGTCGCCTGCAACACAAGTGCGACACACAGGTATAAGTGTGGCGGCGTCGTCGCCAACCAAACTTGGCATATTGATTTATATCAATGAGATCACAGATGGCTTCGATACTGGTCAAAAGTCCGTAAATATTTGCGAGAGTTACGGTACTTTAAAATCGTCAAAACAGATAAATCCATGGTTTCCGCTCGATAACATTAGTATTTTTTGTTCGATATGAACCAAATTTGATTTATTGCTTTATATGAATGAGGTCTAAAATGGGTTTGATACTGGTCAAAATCCGTCAATATTTGCAAGAGTTACGGGACTTTAAAATCATCAAACCAGACAATTTCTTGGTTACTGCTCAATAACTTTTGTATTTATTATGCCATTCCAACCAAATTATGTATATTGCTTTATTTCAATAAGATCTCAGGTGGATTTGATACTGGTCAAATTCTGTCGATATTTGCAAGAGTTACGGGACTTGATAACTTTACTTAACTATTAACAATATTTTCAACTGTGCATAACCATTTTTTGTAATGTTTGAACTGCTGTGCAGGCGACACATACACTTCCGTAGAATTCTTGTGTTGAATAAAATGTATGTAATTGACTGCAATTAATAATTCTTTGATGTCTAGAATCCTTTTCACAAACTTTCCTATGTTTGATTGTTTTAAATGTAGCTTGGTTACGCTAAAGCACCAATACTCTGTAACTAAAAATAGCAATGTTTTACCGAACGGTGTATATGTAACAAAATATGTTGAAAATATTCTGATTTATTTGATTCTTTCTAATTTGACATTTTTGATTGATTAAATTGACCATATCATGCCACTTTTCATATTATCTGCGATAGAGTATAACGAAATGTTCATTATTAAAATGTTACTATAGTATGTTAATAAATACGGAGATACATAATGACTCCAATTCATATTCAAGAAAAAAAACAAATTCCATATTGTCGCTTGATGTTTGTTTTGTTTTCATTCCCAAATAAGACGTGTGAATCTAGGAATCAATAGAATAACACCAACAAAATTCGATAAATTCGTTTTTAACTTATTGATAAATTGTCATAATAGGATTTTTAGTTTAACTGAGACAAAGTCTGATTTGTTTGTTTGATTTATTAACGTCCTATTAACAGCTATGGTAATGTAAGGACGGCCTCCCATGTATGTACTGCGTTGCGTGTATGCTGTGCGAGGTGAGTGTACTGGGAGACTGCGGTATGTTCGTGTTGTGTCTGCTTGTATAGTGGAACTACAAAGTCTGAAGTAATGCTACTATTCTAATCCTGTTCTGTCCGTCGTCGTATATAAGTTGTCTTGATAGCATTTGTTATCGATAACGTTTACGGAAGACCATATTTTATTACCGGAGCATAATAAAAGCCAAAACTACATAGGTTAAATAATTGATAATGTTTTATTGGAAATGTACACAACCAACGTGGTTTTCCTTCTCTTATGAGTTCGACCAAAATTCTTGCTATCATTATCATGGATGATTCCAATACACACCGCCGCCGAAGACACCAAGCAACACACCCCACCCGGTCACATTATACTGACAACTGGCGAACCAGTCGTCCCACTCCCTGTATGATGAGCGCTAAGCAGGAGAAGAAATTACCAATTTTATAGACTTTGGTGTGTCTCGACCAGGGGACACAACCCAGAGCCTTCCTCGTAGGGTCGAACGCTCAACTCATGGCCAAAAGTGAGGCGGTGCCAAGGGAAGCATTAGGAAAGATAAAGTCAGTTAGGAAGAAGAGAAAAGATAAGATCCTAAATTTAGTCGCCTTTTACGATCATGCAATAGGGGCAGCAGGTACAATTCTAACGCCCTACCTGCAGGGCAGATGATAGCATGAGAACATATCGATGGCATAAAATGAGATTATTACAACACAAAACAAATACAAGATAAGATCTCCTGCATAATTAAACAAATGCTTTAATAGTGAAGATTAATGTCGCTGTTTTGCCGCTCGGTGAAGTGATAGAAGACTACCGCGCGGTAATACGAACGATGGCGGGAAACCTAATACAACCCGAGTTTTGAAAATAAAAAAATCAATCTCGTTTTCTTTCCCATTTTGAAAATTAAAAGCCGTTTCCGAAAGGTACTGTGCCGTTAACAATAGGAAATTTATTTGGGCGTAAATTGTAACCCATAATTTTGTCTTTTGTAATCTATTGAAAACCATCAGGTTTGATGAATTAAACTATTGAAATCCTAAAAATGTTATTTTTTATTATCTGATGTCTATGTTTAGATAGAAACATACCGGCATAACTCACTTTGCAATTAACTAATAATACTGTAAATATGAGAAATGAAATTACAGACATCTGGCTTCATGGCCGAACTGTATGCCCACATTTTCCTCCTCTGTACATTCGTTGGGCGGGGGATTCAAATACCATTGTATCTGTATGATACAATCACAAGTAAGTACTATTTTAGATTGATTTAATTTTGCTTTTTGTTATAAGTGTGTTTCCTTTTTCATTTTCAAAAATACATTTTTACATTGTTCAAACACTTTTCTAGTAAAATTGCTCAAATGGCAGTGATCCGTGTATGGACCGAAGATTGATTGTTCCTTCCTGATGCGTCGGCATCCCGTGATATCTGACGTATCGTTAACAGAAGCGTTACAGGGACCATTTAACCTTTCTATCTTTACTTTTGAATGTAGTGTCGACATTACGGACGAGATCTATCAGGATTGATAATGTGTTGTGTGTAATCTGTCAATTTCGTGTCTAGGCGAACAACAGAGGAAGTCTCATTCATTTAACAGAGAATAAAATACACTATAATGATAAAACACGCAAGTTGAGACTTTTAAATAAATGGATCAAAAAACAATTTTAAAATACTGAAAATATTTCCAGAAGAACAAATATTAGCTTTGCAATCAACCTAACGAATTCGTTACTTGAGTGAGTTAAATGGGTACATTTTCTGTCCTAGAATTATTTTTGAGTCGCTGAAACCAATCTTAAAATGTCCAGACACGATTGTTACACAAAAAGGAAACTGTAATAAAAGTTCCCTGCAAATTTGACAAGACTTCAAAGACTAGAAGTACAACATCCGACTGCGATAGTATTCCAACAATTCCGATTATCCAAACTAAACCCCATTACTGTCGATATTTGATGAAGACCAAAAGGTTGGACTTATTTGAATTGACAGAATTGGATTGTAGATGTTATATAGCGAATTATACAAATAAATAAGACGACGTTTCCACATAAAAATCAAAAGAATTGGGACAACGAATCCAAACAGCACAATATATGGCTGTGAAATAAAACAGAGACGCCCAACGTACCATTTCTCTGTAGGAGATAGAATTAGGTTTTCCAACTTTGATACAGATGACTACGAATGTA